>NC_031980.2:4962345-5131285 GCF_001858045.2 Oreochromis niloticus
ACTTTGTCATCTTAAGTAAGCTGTACTTTGTTTTTCTAAGGAATCAAGTTTGCATTTTTTTTTTCAGTTCTGGGAACTAATTCAATTTTTAAGTGTATAAAATTCTTATTTCTGTGACAACTGTCACCTCCTCGTCTTGTAAACGGACAATTTTTCCAGTCTAGACTTAATAAACAGGTCAAATCATTCAAAAAAAAAAAAAAAAAAAAAACGAACAACGTGCTAATTTCTAACTAAACAGACGGTTCATTTCAGTAATGACCAGCATTCTACAAAGAGCAGCTCAAATTAGCAGGTCAGAAATGAGCAGACCTGATGAGGGCGTGTGAGGAACTGAGCAACGTACTAACAAAACTAGTGCAGTGTAAGTGCAGCTTTTATGCATATGTTTCTGTCTGGAAACAGCAGGGCAATTGAAATCAACAAGAGGCAGCAGAGGAAGAATTAATATGTATTTGATGCTCATTTTTGCCCTACTAATTTGAGCTGCTCTTGGTAGATTGCGTCTGTAATTACTGAGATGAGCTGGCTGCTTCGCAGTCTATAAATGAATGCATTGTTAACAGATCACCTGCACAACTTTCCACTGTCTTTGGAATACCTCTGCTTATTTTTCCTGTTTAGCAAATCTGGCCCTTGGACTTCCTTTAAGCCAA
The DNA here is from genome assembly GCF_001858045.2 of Oreochromis niloticus. NCBI lineage: Eukaryota > Metazoa > Chordata > Actinopteri > Cichliformes > Cichlidae > Oreochromis > Oreochromis niloticus. The sequence goes on from NC_031980.2 coordinate 4,963,002, forward strand.
AAGCCATTGACGTAGGACAACAAAGTTGTGCAGTGGCAGTTATCTTATGTATATCATACAGTAGTGTTGTTGATATCTATCTATCTATCTATCTATCTATCTATCTATCTATCTATATATATACATATATATATATATATATATATATATATATGTTTCAAATCATGTATATTACGCCATAACATGTCTGCCCCACGTTGTGGCAAATTCTACATCCTCCATATCACAACGCTCCAAAAACCAAAATAATTTCATACTCCTGGATTGAGTAATTCTCACCAGCCTTTTCTTCTAATAACATAGTTAACTTTGTGAGAATTAATTTTATGCCCACATGTGGCACAAACTAAATGAATCTATCAACTTTTCAGCTTTCCGGTCACAGTAGGAAAGCTGATTTCTGACAGCTCGAGAAGGAACTGGCAGAATACGGCATTTTAATCAAGATCCAGAAACAAGCTTACAGGATGACCTTCCAGGCAAAGAATAGTAATTCACCTCAATGACACGTTGTTGTGTTTGTCCCTCTGCTTCTTGGGCTTGTTTATTGAGGGATGACAATACCCAAGGCAGATGATTTTTAATAACCATGGAAAAGACAGCAGAGCTGCCATTGTTAGCTCAAACAAAAGCGGCGCTGGGATTTGATGAACCTGTGTGAAGATTTAGCAAGCAGTTTATGAATGTCAGGCAATTGGATAAACCTGTCAAGTTAGTTTATGTCACTGACGAATTATAATAGCATTATTTGCTCCCGAGTCCTTCCCTGTGGCCTCCTTAGTGTGACAGACCCTTGAACCACTTGGTTTCCTTTGATTTTGAAAATGATGATTATACTCTTGGGAGGATACAAAGCAAAGGGAGTTGTGCGTGTGTGTATGTGGGGGGTCCCTTCATCCAGTAAGATACTGGTTCTTCAGAGAGAATCAGTAGAAACTCGACAGCTGATTGCTCTAAATGACAAAACACTGAAGCATATTGTTGCACTGGGTGGCATTTTGTTATAATGCTGCGTACGCATGCCAGTTCTTTTGTTGCTGTAAAGACATAACCAAATGCTGTTTAAGTGCAGCTCAGTAGGCATGTGCTTAATAACAGGGTTTCCTGCTAAACAGCAGGTAACTTGAATTCATCAAATTAACTTTTTATGTAGTCCTGTTTGAAAGAAATTTGATCTTAAAGGTTTGCAGAATATTTCTAGTACTAACCAAAGTTGCAGTGAGACCAAATAAAAGCCATTGTTCACTCACAGCTGTATAATCCTCAGCATCAGTTCTCATTAAAGCAAAATGGCAAAAAGTAGCTGCACATACTGGCCTCAAATAAAATCTACAGAATATTTACGTAAATTTATGGAACAATTTCATCATTTCTTTGATTGCACTGCATGAGAGCTGAGGTTTAAACACATTCACTTAGGATTTAATCACTCAAATCTAAGCCAGAAGTGGGGAAACTGCACATGTAAGGAAAAAAAACACAAAAACACAAAACAAGAGTTGTGGTTTCATTCATCGCCTGACCGGTTTGATCAATTCTCATAATCGTCCAGTATAAAAAGCCAAAATCAGTGCAGCGCAAGCAGTGCGTTTGGTTCTTTGGTCTAGATAATAAATCAGGTTAATGGTGCTCTAGGCAGCATACTACAGATCACTTGGCCTATTTCATGGATAAAGCTATTTAAAATGCAATATTCTGATCGGAAGGAAAACAATGCACATTCATCAGCCTGATAAAATAAAACCATTGTGAGCGGGAATCTAGTACAGACAAGTACGGCGAAAGAGAGACAATTACGCAGTACTTTTTTTTCTAGGTTTTATCTGTTTTATGTTGAGCTGTGGAATATGTCTCAAAAGTTCATCAGCAGTCTACTGCAAGGTAAACCTGTCTGTTATAACAGATGACACTATCTCACAAACTGCCTCCGTGTCTCGCTGAGATGCTAATGAAACCAGTAAAACACATTTCCCAACTAAAATAAATAAATAAATAAAAATACAAGGATAATTACCGTCTGCACTTTGCTTGGCACTGTTTTGCCGTATAGAGCCAGCTGTGTTTACAGCATATTGTACAGCTAATGTTACATAAACCTGCCTGGCAGATAATGTCAGACTTAGTCATGCAGCATATACAGTACAGTAAAGCTGATAAGGAAAAAGAAAAAGGCTGCAATTTGCAGTAGAGAGCAGGCAGGGAATGTTAATTAAACTCACTCACATTGTTGTCTGGATCAGTAAATTAGCTTAAAGATTTCCACACAGACCCTGCTTCAGAAAAAGCCCCAAAACAAAACAAAAAAACAAAACATGAAAAAACTGTTGTCATACTTTTCTTAGAAGTTTGACACGGAAGTCTTTATACTAATGCGCTGCATTAATTGATCTTATTTTGGGGAACATTTTTTTTTCTCAAAGTACATTTCTTAGAGACAAATATCACAGACTCGCTTGGCAAATTATTGCCTTTTATTCAAATATACAGTGTAATGAAGCAACATGGCCTTTGCTCCTAATAATATGTTATGTGTGGTGAAGCACATTACCTAACCCACTTACACAGCCTGAAACAGATAACCCTGGGTGGGAGACATCAAACATAAAGTACAGAGGGCTTAATTGATTTTTTAAAATCCTGTTTATAACAGCATAACCAATGCAATGATTCATACAGCTCAGTGAAAGCCTTCAGGCAAGAAGTTGACCTTGTTTGCAGACTTCCTTTTTACTTTTTAAGGGTTTATGAACATGTTTTCATCTTTAGGAGTACAGTCTGTGCTATCATATGCTAAGCAACTGCTATACGGTTCTGGGCTTTTTTTTTGCTTTTCTTTTTATTTGGCAGGAAGTAGGCTTACATATGGACGCACAGCTGGCCAAGACAAACAAATAACACCAAAGCAGGAACTGCAAACAGACAAAGGCATTATAGGACTGTGGTAATCACGTGGTGCCCTTATGGGAACGCGAAATAAATCTCTTTGTGTCTTTTTTTCCTTAAGGGAAACAGCACAGAACTCGCAATGAGTCACTTCTACATTTACAGTCTTCCTTCCTCCTCGACTAATCAGTTCAGTACAAAAAAGGATAAACTTTTTAATCGCTGCTGATATTAAAAAGCACAGTGACTTCCGATTTCATCCTTCTTGGTCCGTGTAAACTGAAGGCTGCTCTAGAGTGACTAATGTTGAGATATTGTGCTGATATAAAAGAAGCAGAACTACAAAAATATTCAGAAAATACAAAATAAAGAAAGCAGAAAAAACCCCACCAGAACAGACTGCATCTGTCCTTCAAGCCTGACAGACGTTCAGTCTGATCACAGATAACATTATTCAGATGCTCTTCACTCTGAATATATACTGTTAGGCATTATGACCAACAGGATCCATCAGTGTCAGCATGTCTCCTTGAGCTGCATGAACTATTCAGACTCATCCTCCATGTACTGCAGGGTTGCAGTTCAAGCCAGGTGAACTGGGCTCAGCCTTTAAAAGGCAGGCAGACGAGTTACTTAAAACCACCAAAGGTAAGGCACAAGTCTGTGCTGGAGACCAAAGACGATAAGGTTTATAAATCCCTGACTCAGAGAAGAGTGCAGGTTTGAAAGCAAAATCAATTTAGCTTTTGCTTTTATTTAAAAACATAAAAAATAAAAGAGACAAATATCACACAAAAGCACCAGATAGTAACTTAGCAGAAGGCCCAAGGGGCCTATTTAAGACACATCTCAAAAAGAAAAGCTGAATAAATAAAAATGAAATAAACATTACTGAAAACAGATGATAGATCACATAATAAAATATGAAAATAGCCTGAATGCAGAAAATGCACTCCAACACAGACAAAAACTGTGAGAGTAAGTGTTTCACAATAAAAGGAAAAACATTTTCTTATGACAGCAAATCGCACTGCAGCTAACTTTGGCACTATCGAGGCAGAGTTTCTACAGCATTAGGAACAATGACTGAATGACTGAAAAAAAGGATACTGGAACCATACAAGCACAGCATTATGTGGAATCTGAATTCATTTCACAGGCACACTCACACAATGCAGACAATGTCTATCTGAACATTGTCCCTGAGAATTTAATTGTTCCTCTCTTCTAATTTACAACTGACTGCCAGAAATGGGGCTTAAGGAGGAAGGCGGTAGAGAAATGAGAAACACTGTTTTGTTTTTTCTTTGTAAATTTTGAAATCCAACAAAATTATAGTACTGCAGTTTGCATTGTTTGTACTGGTCAATGGACAGAAAACACGTGCTGGGCAATTTTATGCAGAATTTGTTGCTTGTGCAGAGATTGGACATATGTTGGAACTCTCCAGTCATTTTACACTTAAAGATTAGATCAGTCATGCCTGTGAAATTAGCTGTATAAAGTTTTGTATGGCTGTGAGGGAAGCATTGGAAAATTTTAGGTAAAATGATTCATTATCATCATATATTTCATATCATACGACTATAATAAATAAATGCTACTCTTGATACATTTTCCCGTTGACTACATAAAACTTTCTATGTATCTTAAATCCTGAAAACAAGTAGCAGACCTCAATTGTCCTCCTTTAAAAGCACTATAGGCTTTAAAAATATCCCAGATTTCTTTCTTAATGCTGCAGCACCCTGCTGTCCCCCACATAGCTAAAAAGCCTCAAATAATGATCAATGATAATCATCAGGCTAACCTTTTTTTCTAGACTGAGTCTTAAAAATATGCCAGTACAAACTGGAGGCATGGTCTTTGAAAGAAATGCACAATCTTGGGACTACTGAAGGATTGAGCTATGGGATATGTAGGAACCGTAGTTTTACATTTATTAAAACTATTATAAAGAAAACATTGACCATTCTTTTGTCTTTTGTAAACTCTACAATGGAATAAGTTAATTAACTGCCATAATATTTTTCTAAATATCAAGGCTGTGAGCGTTTCACTCAGATACTACCACAGATATAGAAGATGGGCACACCTTTATGGCTGAAAAGTTAAGCTAATACAAAAGTGTCTAAAACCTACATTCCTTTCACTGGCCAGTAGGGGGAGACTCCTGTGGTTGCAAAAAGAGGTCCAGTTGTAATTATGCAGGAAAACAGATCATGACTCCCTTTGTGACCAAACTAAACACTTTCCTGATGATGTTATAGACTGAAATGCCAGTTTCATGCCTTAATGAATACAAAGCAATGCTTATTTTGTTTATTATGGTCAGCCTATGGTAAAAAAACAAAAAACAAAAAACAGAAGGTCTATAAGTATGCAGCATCCCATGATCTGAGTATCAGAACCGGCTTGTCAAGTCGTGTTGATGAAATGCTTATGGTAGAGAAATTCTCTGTTTGAGAATTTACAGCAGGACTTTACACACCAACAGTAATGTCACAGGAGCCACGTGCATCTTTAATCTAAACTCTATGATCAGTGAACATTTACTGGCTATCTATTCTGAGGAGCGTGATTTGAGCATTTGCTAACAACTCAGGGTTCCCACGACAGAGAGCCCGAGCCAAAGCTCAGTGGTACACATTACATTCCTCTGGGGGGTCTCTCCCCAGGCACAATTTAATGGCCAACTTGGCCATTAGAGCCAACTCACTGTTCCCACAGATGTCCCCATGGCTTGGCACATGGGCATCCATGCATATGCACACACACTCTCCTTTGGCACAATACACTTTTCCAGGCGACAGAATTTATGGGCTAATAATGGCCTGCTGCCTAACTATGGTGTGTTTGCATGTGTCTGTCGGCATGGTAACATGTATGCTGCTCACATGTTGACTGAATCCGAAATCCAAGGACTGTGGGCCAAAACTCCCAATTCATACTTTTTACACGCTAGCACAGCCTGAGAAGACGTCAGACATAAAGCGATGGGAGAACGTCTACTCGGTTGTCTACCTGTCTTGGTAAAGTGAGTTTAAACCAAGGTGCCATGTAATTACATGAGCTACACCAATATTTTGCGAGTCTTGTCGAGAAACAGTCTCACAAGTCGCAGACAGGAGCTGATATGCACTTCTTCTACTGCAGGGTATTGCTGGATTTCATGGCATTTTAGTTTTAGAATAAAATTAAAAATTTTAACTATGAAGAGCTGGAATTAGGAGACTGAGGCATGGCAGGTTTCATAGATGATGCAATGAACCAAAGTGGATTTTCTGCACCATACTCCTGTACTCAGGGGGTTACTAAAAGAGCCTCCATACCTTTGGCAACCACTGAGTCCAGATGGTGGGAATCTGGAGCACTGGGCGGGAGGAATGGAGCAATAGAGGGCGAGGGAGGGAAGGAGGGTGGAGGATGAAAGGGAGTGGAAGTAGGAAGAGGGAGGGAGCATGAGCAATAGAAGGCAAAACCCCAGCCCTGCTGAGAAAAACAAATGGCTGGAGGGAACTATCTGCTTCTGTCTCTCTGTTCTACCTGTTTCCCCAGGAAGGGGATTTATGGCATGCACTGTGTGTGTGTGTGTGTGTGTGTGTTTGGGGGGGGGGGGGTCAAGCTGGAAAGGAGGATGAGAGAGTGGGGTTTGAAAATGAGAAAGATGAAGAATGTGGAAAAGAAAATGGACACAGAGAGAACTAAAGGCTATAAAAAAAATCAAGTGCAGCCAAGGTATGATTAGAACGCAGAAAGAGATAGAGAGAAATAGACACTATCAAAGAGAAGAGCGACCTAAGTGCCAGAGGATCAAAGTGACAAATACTCCTCCTGTGACCCTGCAGCTCCTGTCTCTAATAGGAGGTCTGGGAGATTGAAACCTTGGCCAAAGTTCCTGTGGACTCTCAGTGTAGCCAAACTAATTTTGTCCTGTCATAACAAAAGACTGGGAGACGAACATTTGGATCTCACAATGGGGGGAAAAATGTAACAGAAACAGATGAAAGAAGATAAAAGAAAGACCTGACATAGTGGACATGTCTAATTCAGATTGGCAATCTATGATTTCCTGCCCTTCAATCTCCTTTATATATATTGTCTATCATATAAAGAGGCAGACACATACCCCAAAACAATATGAGACAAGGACTGCTAAGCTTTTTGTTCAGCCAATTGCAACTGTCAAAACAACCCTTTAATTATCAATTGAATAGCGTACTAAAAAATCTTCTGTTGACATGCCAACGTATGGTAAAAGAATAAAGGCTAAATGACTGTTATTAAATGCAGCTATCTGGATTAAACACAGTGACAACCAGGCTTATAGCACTAATACCAGTATAGAATTATGTTTCTTTGAGAGAGAAAGAGTGGAAGTAAGTAACTTAAAATAAATGAAAAAACCCCCAAAACAAATAAACAAACAATTTTTGAATCGCTCCTAGTTTAGCTACACCTAGTTTAGCAACTATAGCACTGATCATTTGAGGTCTGTGTAGCTTTAAATTTCTCTACATGTTGAAACAGTATGCAGGGTGGCTCTTAGTAAGAAAAATATTTCTTGGATACAGAGCTGGGCGATAATCTTGTTCCTTTTATCCACGAGGAAGACAAAATGTAACACTGCTGCCATTAGCCAACTTCACTGGCTAACTAGCATGTGATACTATACTGTATTCCCAAAAGTGTTCATTGACCTATTCAAATAATTGAATTCAGTTGTTCCTGCATAGCTACTGGTGTATAAATTAATTGGCTAGCAAACTGGTTCTAAAAATATTTGTGAAAGAGTGGGTCGCCCTCAGGTCGCTCAGTGAATTCTAGCGCAGTTTCGATGGGATGCCACATGTGCAACAAATACAGTTGTGAAATTTCCATGCGTACCCCTTCCTGTTCCAACATGAGTGCACAAAGAAAGGTTCTTAAAAACACATAAGTGTGGAAGAACTTGACTGGCCTGCACAGAGTATTGAGCTCAACCAGATTAACAACCTTTGGGACGAATTAGAGTGGAGACTGTGAGCCTAACCTTCTGATCCAACATCAGTGTCTGACCTCACAAATGCACTTCTGGAATAATGGTTAAAAAATTCTCACAAACACACCCCTAAAGCTTGTGGAAAGTCTTTCCAGAGAGATGAAGGTGTTGTATCTACAAAGGGTGGAGTGACATCATATTAAACCCTATGGTTCCTTCCCTAAAGCCATAACCACCCTGAACTCACACATGCACCGATAACACAGTCCCCCCCTCAATTTCTTTTCCCCCCCCATTTCCTCTATGAATCACCACTGTGCAATGCCAAATTCTATGTGCAATAACCCAACTGTATATACACAACACTATTTATTACATATTACTTTTTTAAAACCGGCTTGTATATTTGTACATTTTATATATATATATTTTTTTCCCTCTGTTAATACTGCCCATATGTATTTATATAGTGCTGCAGAACTGTGCCCCCCCACCCCCAGCATGTTTGCACTGAGTAGGAGATGCTCTGTATCTCATTGTACAACCGTATAGTGACAATAAAGGCATTCTATTCTATTCTATTCTATGGACTAAGAGTGGGATGTCAAGTTCATATGCATGTAAAGACGAGTGAATACTTCTGGCCAAGAAAGCAGGTGCGCAAAGAGTAGCTTAATGTCAGTTACATCCTCCTGCTTCAGATGAGGGAAATCTTTAGCTCAGCAACATCATTTAAACTGCAGTAGTGTAGAATTTTAGAGTTTTCAATCCTTGTTTATGATTTGCTGTTATTGGTTGGGCTTCATTATTGCTCCTTGTTGTTGACTAATGTAAGGTTGTGCTTTGACTCCTGTTTGTTTCCATAATTATTCCAGTATTTTGAGGGGGTTTTTCTTTTGTTTTTTAAATTATAGTTATTGATTAGTATTTATAGAGATTGTTATTTACCTTTCATTACTTGTGTTTTCTTTGTATATTGGTTTACTCTTCTAGCCTCTGCAGTGTTCTGTGTATCATGTTGACTGCATTTCCTGTTTATTTTTTTTGTTACTCGCTCTCTTGTGCCTTGTTTTGAATTATACGTTCTATCTGTTGATTGTCTTGATTCTGTACACCTGTGTCTGGGTTTACACAGCTGTATTCACTTCCCTTGATTGGCCCTCGGTGTCTGTTTGTGAGAATATACAGCCCTGGCTCTCTTTTGTCTTTGTCACTGTATCTGTGTACCATCGCTGTGCTCCTCTTTAGTGTCTAGCCTGTTAATTCCTGGAGGTTTTAGCTTTGCAGTTTGGTTCCTTCTGGATCTTAAAAAGATACCTTCAACTTCTACACACAACTTAATAAAAGGTTAGTTTTTTGTTTACTTAGGTTTTCTGAAACTCTTGGATTTGTATCTAATTCTAACCAGTATCCTTCTGAGATTTGATCACATTTATATGCATCCTAAAACTAAAAAACCTTTTTTTTTCCCCCTTGTAATGTTAAAATTGAAACATACTCTTTGAAATCCCAACAAAAAGAATTAATCTTGCACGTTCAAAGCTTCAGCCGTTTAGCATATGTAGCCCATATTTGCCTGGAATATTAAAATGACATCCAGCATTTTCATACATGTCAGGAAGCTAAAGTAGCTGTGGCTATCCAGCTACAGTTGATGCAATCTGCTGGCAATAGCAGTTATTCAGCTGAAATAAAAGTCTACCTCTGTGTGAAGTGAGGGGCCTTCATTTTGAAAATGACTTGTGCTGTTTCTCACATTGCATACTCCTGCTTACTATTTAAGTGTGACTACATGCTGGGAAAAGGTAAAAAAAAACACTGACAAAATTGTCTGTTAAACACCCACACTCAAAAGTTGCCACTTTGACTACAATGGAAGGAAAAGACCACCAAGAATTTTTATCCATGGCTTCTAAACTAATTGTGATGCCACATTATGGCTCGGTCACACTAAACTAAAAATAGCATGGCAATATCCATGCAACTGGTGGAGATTGCCCACAGATTGCATTGAGTTTTTAATAACAACATATTTGCACAGGTTGCCTGGTGTGAAGGAACCTGTCTCTAAATTGCTCTCCAACTGCTTACCAACTACTTGTATTCTGGTTATATAAAGAAGCAGCAACTATGGCACTTTTTAAAAAAAAAGGAATTTCTGAATTTGTGTTTTACATCTATCAGGTTCTGGCTGGACTGCAAATGGAAGTAGTTAATATGAGTTTCTGTTTAATTCATCACAGCCAAATGTTGCAAATGTCATTTCTATTTCAGTTTTATGCGTTCATTTTGAAACAATGCTACCCTGTAAAAGTATGTATTACACAGATAAGCATGCAGTATACATTTTGTACTGGAACTATACTAACAATATTAAACACAGTGACGAATCATTGTTCGTTCACCATGTGTCACACAAATGTAGAAAAGTTAACATAAAGAGGAAAAGTAACTAAACCAAGCAGAAACAGATTCTAGGAGAATGAAAAAGGAAATATGAAATGAAATGGAAAGCACTTTTTGTTTTGTTTTTACCTGTAACCTGGAAAGTGCATTTGCCTGCTCCAGCCTCATTGATGACATTACAGGTGTACTCGCCCCAGCCATCACGGTTTAGGCTGCGGATGGTGTACTCTGTCTCATCTCGCTGGGCGTCAAAAGCTCCCGCGTGGAGCAGCCGGTTAGAGAGAAGCCACTCGAAGCGCAACACACGGGAGGGGTGGGCTCGCAGCACTCTGCAGGTCATCACTACAGGCCTTCCAAGACCCTGACGCATCTCCATGAAAACAGGCTCCACTGTTGGAGGGTCTGAGCAGGAGACACAAAAGCTCAGGAGAGTTCACAGACATTTGACAAGGACAGAAAAGTGTGTCAAGGATGAAAAAAAAAAAATAGAAAAGAAAAATACTTTGGATGAATAAAGACAAGAAGAGTGAGAAGGGAAGAAGGTGAACTGCCGTCTCTACCTAACCAGGTTAGGGCACCAAAGTGAGAGCAAGAACAAACACCTGGAATAAAGAAAAGGTGATGTATATGACATGAATATAACCTTGCATATTTAAAAACACATGGACATTTTTTAAAATGTAAAAACACATGCACAATGATTTCAAGCGATGTAGTTGATGTTCACTGACGATCTACAAATGACAAAGCTGAAAAGAAGATTTTTTTTTTAATTAGAAAAAAAACCTAACAGGTATTATAATATGAATGTAGCAAGTGAAGCAGCGCAGAGAGAGAGAAAAAGGTGATATTTAAGCAAACTGTAGAAAACAAACTAAACTGCAAATTCAATACACTTCACCAACAGATGAAAAATTGTGGAGAGACCGGTAATAGCTGCCAGAAGATCAATTTTGCAAAAAAACTGGGACAACTTTTGAAACAAAAACCAGTTGAACTTCACAGAAAATTGGTTATCTGGATGATAAAATGCACCTCAAGCTTTCAGAAAGTAAAATTAATAACTTATTTGAGTAACTGACAGGCTTTACCTCATCCCCCCCAACACAGAGTACACAGTAGTAAATAATTTAGCAACGTTTCAATGAGCGAAGTCAGGAGCTAAACGACCTTGCTGCAACCCCGAACTTGCATCTGCAAAAGTTTAATATGTGTGGGTGGTGTTTTGCAAATGTTTTGCCAGACTGTGTGCATGGTGACACGTGTGGAGGGTTTTTTTGGGGGGTGAACAAAATGGGTGTAAGCACTTGTGTGTGGAAGCACTGAAAAGGTTATGAATAATTTCCCCATTTTAAGCGTCTCTGCTCCTGACACGCTCATACAGATGCTTGACAAAAGTCACGACGGGGCTTGAAAAACAACAAGAATATGGAGGAGCAGAGACAGAATGACATGGAGCCCCTTAATTGCCTGAAATTTGCATAATTCCTGATGGAGTAAAGGAGAGGCGGTAGCTATAGCCAAGGCCGGGGATGCTGTTTTTCAAAATGTAGTCTGTTACAGATCACTGATTACCTGATTGAAACTGTAATCTGCAACATAATCTTCGACATTATTCACACTCGGTAATATAATCTAATTACTGAGCCTTCCATATTTGATAGGGGAATGCAATTAAATGAACAGTGTATTAAAATTTACAGCATATAATTTGATAACACTATTAACGTCATTATCCACAACCTTAATCAGCCATTTTTTTTTCATAGGATGTGCAAGGTTCTGAGGCTTTATTTTGACAGTTTGAACGCTGAATGTGTTTTCAGCAGAACGTTTTTTTTCCTCCACTTTTGCACTTAATTGAGTTTGCTTCACCCCAGGATCTTAGAGCAGGGGCACGTCTACGAGGCCAGCCAAGTGTACAGGGAAACGTGGGATGTAAACATCATAGTGAATGCAAAATAATACACTGGCATAAAATGGTCCAAAGTGGGATTTTCCATTCTTGCCCTCAGTGCTAATTATTCCTCAACACACAGCATCCTGCTATTCACTCATGAGCCACAATGATTAATGACACGCCATTAGATCAGATAATGAGTGGCTGAAATGTAAAAATAACCAAAAAAACCTCATAACACTAGCTGATAGGAAGAGTAAACACAGATCTTTCAAGAGGTTTGGACTTAATGGAAATAGAGATACAAGTTTGTCTTCTTCACCTGATTTTGTTCACATGGCGGAGAGTAAAGTGGTTTTCATCACCTCTGAATGAAACAGCAATCAGTTCCTTCTTCAAATGAGCATTGCCTGGGCTTTTACCCAAACCCAAAAGGCTTATCTCTGACTCCAAAAAAGGTCTGGAATTCTACTTATCGCATTAAAATTGTAGGTTTGTGTGGTGCAGTGAATCACAGTTAGCTCCACAGCCTCCCTGAGTGGCACTAGACCAAATTGCAGTAAGTGCAGTTCCACTCACACAGAGAGACAAATGAAGATGCAGCAAATGAAGAAAAAAGAAAAGGGAAAATCTCTTATATAACCAAAACATCCTTTAAACAAGGGCACATGCCTCATCACCCCCTGTGCATTTCCTGTGAAACAGCTGCCCGGCGAACTCAAGGAGAAAGGAGCAGAAAGGTCCTTTGTGATATTCCCTGAGCAGTGCTCGCCATGGTTAGCGTAGCAGTGAGGGCGACGTGTGCTCAGAGTTGCAGTAAGTCACAGGCTCGGGGAAAACCCTGAGCGCTAGCTGAAGTGCAATCCATCATCAGTCACTAGTGGGTACCTTGACAGTAATGTGGAGAAAAACAACATTTAGGAGCGCTCAGGTCTTGTCCCCATGGTCCGTGAGCACGGACATCTACAGGGAGGAGGCCTGAATAAAGACACACGTGTACCGGAGGAAGGGGTGTGCATGTTTGTTTTGTGCATGGAAAGCTGAGGTGTACTGTGTCCACCTACGTTTCTGCAATACCATCCGCTTGACTGGTTAACAATAAACTTGAGCTTCAATCAAAATGGATTCCATTTTTCTTCTGCTTGCTTTGGGTGGGGAAGTGTCAGACATTTATTTGGTCACTATTTTTCTTTCATCTATTTTTTGTCTGACAGTAATCCCTCAGGGCAGCCCTTTTACATAAAGTTAAAGTACCCATACAATGATACAATTACAAATCTTTCATTCAAAATTCTAATTAAATGAGGCAACGTGAGTTTTTTAAAATGTACTTCAAAGAAAACAAAAAAAGGCACTTAGGGTAGCATAAGGAATGCCCCAGACAAAATCTGTGATATTATTAGTCTGCACTCCTCCCCCCCAAAAAGTAGATATTAACAACATTATGGAATCTCCAATAATGAATGACCAGCACAAACAAATAAAAACTGGTTTTCAGTACAGGAATGGTAAAAAGATATTGATTTGGTTGCTAAAGTAAATGGTGTATAGTGTTAATTTCCACTGCACTTATTAACCTGAGATAAAACCACAGTTATGTTGGTATTATCGGATCTGTATCGGCATACTGACATCTGATTCTCGGGTGTTCAATGTAAAACTAGTTAAGACCATCACCAAAACTCAATGTTTCATGCTTTTACCCCAAATAAAAAAGGGAACTGTTGCTTCTCAGTCTTGATAGCTTGAACAAAGTAAGTGGAAAAAAGTTGTGGGAATCTACATTATGCGAGATCAAAAACACAGAAGTAATTTGGATTTGTGTTCATTTTAAATCAGGAAAAATGTTAAAATGCAGAGTGTTCTCTCTGTTACTGAGGTACATATAGCGTGGTGTAAAAAAGTGTTTCCCCCTTTCTTGATTTCCTAGTGTTTTTCATATTTGCCACACAAACACACCACATGTTTCAGATCATCACACAAATTTGAAATATTAGACAAAGATAACCCAAGTAAATTCAAAATGCAGTTTTTAAATGCTGATTTCTTCGATTAAAGGTTAAATGTTATCCAGACTTACCTCGCTCTTTGTGAAAAAGTAATTGCCCCTGTTGTTAAAACATGAAGTAACTGTAACCACATTTTATGAAAAGCTGAATTCAGTTTCACTAAACATGCTCAGGACTGATTACTGGCAGACCTGTTGAATAAAGAAATTACTCAAATAGAACCTGTCTGACAAAGTGAAGCAGGCTAAAAGAGCTCAAAAAGCAACACATCATGCTACGACCTAAAGAATCACCTGAGAAACAAAGTCACTGACAGCCATCAGTCTGGAAAAGGTTCCAAAGCATTTCTAAGACTTTGGAACTCCAGTGAGCCACAGTGAGGGCGATCGTGGCTCAAGAGTTGGGAGTTCGCCTTGTAATCGGAAGGTTGCCGGTTCGAGCCCTGGCTCGGACAGTCTCGGTCGTTGTGTCCTTGGGCAAGACACTTCACCCGTTGCCTACTGGTGGTGGTCAGAGGGCCCGGTGGCGCCAGTGTCCGGCAGCCTCGCCTCTGTCAGTGCGCCCCAGGGTGGCTGTGGCTACAACGTAGCTTGCCATCACCAGTGTGTGAATGTGTGTGTGAATGGGTGAATGACTGGATATGTAAAGCGCTTTGGGGTCCTTAGGGACTAGAAAGCGCTATACAAATACAGGCCATTTACCATTTACCATTATCCACAAATCGAGAAAAACTTTGAATAATGGTGAAACTTCCCAGGAGTGACCAGCCTACCAAAATTACTCCAAGAATATATCAACAACTCATCCAGGAGGTCACAAAAGAACCCAGAACAACATTAAAGCACCACGGGCTTCACATGTCTCAGTTAAGGCCAGAGTTCATGATTCAACAACAAGAAAGAGACTGAACAAGAGAAGAATTGAAGGAGAAAACCACTGCTGACCAAAAATGTCTTACATTTGCCAAAAAAACCATCTTGATGATCCCAGAAACTTTTAGGAAAATATTCTGTGGACTGATGAGACAAAAGTTGAACTTTCTGGAAGGTTTGAGTGCATCATACCAGCAGTGAAATATGGTGGTGGTAATGTGATGGTCTTAGTCTGTTTAGCTGTCTCAGGACCTGGAAGACTTGCCGTGGTAAATGGAGCCATGAATTTTGGCGTCTACCAAAACATCTTGCAGGAGAATGTTCGGCCATCTGTCTGTGACCTCAAGCTGAAGCACACTCGGGTCCTGTACCAGGACAAGGATCCAAAACACAACAGGAAGGCCACCTCTGAATGGCTTAAGAAAAACAAAATGAAGACTTTGGAGTGGCCTATTCAAAGTCCTGACCTGAATCTGATTGAGATGCAGTGGCATGACCCTAAAAAGGCAGTTCATGCTCTAAAACCCTCTGATGCGGCTGAATTACAACAATTCTGCATGGATAAGTGGGCCAAAATTTCTCCACAGTGCTGTAAAAGATTCATTGCCAGTTATCACAATTTTGAAACTGCATTTTGTGTTTACTTGGGTTAACATGCACGCACACACACACACACACACACACACACACACACACACACACACAAACACACACACACACACACACCACTGTTGTGCTCTCATTATGTTACTAATATAGGTCTTAATAGCACATCTAGATTTATTGCAATTTAAACATAGACAAACTAGACAAACCAGAAGAGGATTATGTGACATCGCAAGAGCTAACTGCTCAGATATTACTGATATGTTAGGCCCCAGTCACACAGGTCTAGATACCAGCTGGCAACCTTCTGGCAATATCTGGTCACTAGGGATAAATATGTATTAGCGAATTGGTGAGTCATTGTTGGAGGTTGCTGGCTAGATGAAATCAGTCCCAAAGAGGTGTTGCCCTAAAAAATTCCTTGTGATGCCTTGTTTACCATTTTTGTTTTGCATGCAACATGCAGATAGATATGTCTGTAAACACTTGCTAACTCTCAGCTGGTTGGCAGTAAGACTTAATAAAGTGGAAAGCAAACTGGAAACGGAGAATGATTGATAAGCACAACTTGTAATTTAAAGGAGAATATTCTCAATTTCCAGTTTGTGCTGCACATTCACTGCAAATGCAAACCATTAGCAGCCATGGTCATTTGCTGGTGTCCAAAGCATTTGCAAGGAGGTTTCTCGTGTAGCAATTTTACCTGGCAACTGCCAGTCAACTCTAGTATGTACAAAGTTTTCCCTTACTATGACGTCACTAGGCCTGACTGCTAAAGCTCAGTAATGCAGGGGCTTCAGCAATTAATTTCACAGAAGCTTCTATTAACATTCAGCAAACACTTGCCAACCAGTTGGGGAATTTTCCCCTTGCGACTTGTTGTTATCAGGTGGTTGCTGATCGACTTCTGGGCCTGTGTGACTGGGACCTTAGCCACGGGGTGAAGATAATGACTAGTAAACATGCTATTCTAGTGAAAGCTAACGTGTTTGAAGGTCAAGGGCATACTGGAATTATGCCATGATGATATAGTTATATGATTTAGTTTTTTTAACCAGTGCAAGGGAAAAAATGGGGAAAAAACAGATGCCTAATACACTGGATTAGTTTTAGATCATTAGATTAAGTCTTTGCTTTCATATAACAAATCTTTTTTTTTTTATCTCCACAGGCAGTGATTTAAATAACAGCATCTGAGACATTAGAAAGGCAATGTGTTGAAAAGATTTCAACACTGAAAATGTGAAAAAAGTTGCTGAATCTGTTCAGACACCATTTTTTGTAAGGAGCCAGTTTCCAGAAAGGTTAAAATGTATTGTTATCTTTCATTGATATATATGTTTGTGATGTTAAAAAGCAGAATATTTACTTACAGTAGTGGAGTAGATACCTCCCTACATTTATTGTTTGAACTTACATGTGACATACCAGCGTTCAATTCAGAAAAATGTGACATTTTATACAACTTCAGCAGCTGTACGTGGGAGTACAAAAGAAAAACAAAAGCCTTGGGTTCAGATGCAACGAAAAGCATTCTTGTGGGAGAATAACCTTTGTAGCATAGCATGCTTCAATATGAAGTCTTGATAGAGCAAAAAAGCATTCATTAGGAAGTCAAACAGATATATATGGAATATAAAATGATAACCCTGATTTATAATGAGCCTCTGTGTTGAATAATGTAGGGGACGCTTCTCTGCATCAGTACGCCTTCCTTCCCTCATGCTACAGCCGCTGCAATCAAACAATGAACTTGCACACCACCTGTATTAGCATATTGTTATTAAAACATAGGGATAATTTATGAACCTAAATATACAATTAATGATAATCAATGTAGATTCTTTAGCGCGACGAGTGGCCTGGTGATCTACTAATAGGTTTAGCTCACTCCCTAACCAAGTTATAAATTATTCTGTCAAAGCCATGCACAGGCTTCTGTTTACAACCTACATATTCACTGACCTTTTCTGGTGCGGATTCGATGCGGCTGATCAATTCAATATTGTTCCACAAAAAGGGTTATTAAAATTTCATCCCCAAATGCGTGGTGTGAGCACTGCTGTAATGCAAAAGATTAATCTGCTGGTGTTAAGTTGGCGTTAGGCTAATGTGAGTCGCTCTAAAATGATTCACATTAGAGTGGGCCTCAGGGGCCGGCATTGCAGCCCTTCTTGATGCAGAAAGGAAAATTAATTAAAAACAATAATCGTGTAATTCTGCTCATTACTTTTGCCCAGGCTGTAACTTCTTTATCCCACTGTGTCTTTTTGATGTATGTCAGATAGTCAGGTGCTTGCTCAAGGGGACTACTGCACGGTTGCATCAGGCAGGTGTCATGGGCAACGCAAGGAGCAACAGAAGGGAAGCCTGTATAAAAGATTCCTGTGCATCTGGGCCGTAGTAGAACTTGATAACTCACTCTGACAGACAGTGGTATCTAGGACAGAAGACCACTCTATACCGCTTCGTTCTTTATTTCTTTTTGCTTCTTCACTTCCTCTCTCTCAAGTCCCTGGACCATGCCAAGTCAGTTTGACTAAGAACATTAGGGTGTCACAGCTTGGGATTTGGCGTTTGCAATTCTATTAGAGCGTCGACTCTAAAGGCAAACGTCTTCCATTCCCTCTACCTCTCCTCCTGGCGTCGCCTCTGCCAGCCAACAGATGCAGGTTTTTACATATCAAAGCTGTTGACTTGCCAGAGTCGTTTCTTCACGCCTCTAATGCTCTTTGCTTCAGAGGACTGTACCTCGGTCCCTTGATCAAGTTACTAAACGCGGCTTTGCACATGGCTCACCACCAAAGGCGGGTGGCTCACGCTGGGACCTGGAAATGCAGGCGAGAAAAGCATCTCAGAGGGATTGGCTTGTGCTTACACACCATGAGACAGGCCAAGTGAAAGAAGGGAGGGGGCATACCGACAGGCGTATGGAGGAAACAACAAAAGCCGGGCCAGACTGTGTTAATAAAGTAAATTCTTAAGTGGAGAAAGACGATCAAAGGTCCATGTATTTGGCAAATGTAATCAGCAGCGTGCACTGAGGTGTACACAGGGTGGACGCGTTTCCCCAATATGCTCAAAGTGTGTCAAAGCAATCTAACAGTTCAAATGCAGATTGTTTGTGCTTTTTAAACTTAGGCTTTGATGCCAACTATTAATAAGTAAAAAGACTGACAAACAGAACTAGCTCTGAAGCAGAAACATGGCAGAATGATTGATTTATCAATACCGAAGCCCTAATAAGTCTCTTCATTATGTGTTCTCCTTTGAAGATGGAGAACAGATGAAAGTGTTGTATGACATCAAGAACTGTAGCATCAGAGAGGTACTTTATTAAAATAATACTAGATAATGAGAGGTAATTGCATTCTCAGAATAAATTGTGTTGAAAGGAACAGATAGAATTATCTGGAGTGAATTGATGCGCTTCACTGCGAGTCTCATACTGCGTGTGTCGATGACGCAACCCCATGCCAAGGCGTGTCTTTAAGCTGAGGTCTTGGAGTCTCCGTTTTCCCCTCCTTGCCTCTTGAGGCATGTCTTCTCCATCTGAGTGTCACTAACAACAGTCACTCTGTGCAAGTGACCCTTCTGCCACGGTTGCACATACAGAGGGGAGAAAGCAGCAGCAGCTTGTGATAAGAGATGACCCTTCATGGTTGGATGTCAGAGGTGAGAAATACTGCCTGAAAGCATGTGTGATACTGACCTCGACTCTGAGATGGAGTCATTCAGAGGTTATAGAACTTCTGCTTGTTATGTTAAAAATATTGGCAAAGCTTTTAACGTATTTTTTAAAATCATCTTTAACTTTGTCATATTGGAGTTAACTGGGGCCTCCTCTAGAACCCTGGGTCTTGCCTGAGATCATTGGTCATGCCAGACAGCTGGCCAGTTACTGATTCAGTGCAGTGAAATGTCTCTTTTACCTGTCCTGTTCTTAATTTTAGGTCTTAGTCACACATGTGTATATTGTCAACCATGTGGTCAGTGAGCGTTCCTGGAGGTTGCTGACTGTAGCCAGGTGAAATTGGTCATAAAGCAAGTGCTGCATTAAAAAAAACCTCCTTGTGATTTCTTGGGCTACTAGCAAATTGCCTGTCGCATGTATTTTACTTGTTTTACTTATGAGATAGCTTTATGATTACACTGTAACATTTTTATGACTATTACAAACAAGGATTTACATATTTGTAATTTTTTTTCATTACAGTGGTAAAACACACCTTTGTCTTAATTTTGTTGATAAACTCTGGTCATGTCAGTGGCATCTTATTTACTTTAATGACCCACAGTGTTAAAGAACGTGGCCCAGGTACGGCCAGCAGACTGTATGTTTTAGGTTATGTGTTAGATACTGCATCTTTTACAGTGATTTGTATTTTGCTAAATTTCTTGAATACTATTTAAAAGTATTATTGGCAAAAAGACTAACCCAACTTAAACAGATCCAATTTAAATGTGTCAGAGTTTTTAAGTAGTTACTGATTTGCGGATGAAGTTGTACCATTTGAATGTGAAGCAAAAGCAGAAAGAATTAATTCTTTCATGTTGACCAGAAAGCTTCAGCTTATTTGCCATAAGCTGATTTCTGGTGAGAGGGGAAAGCTGCATTATCCAGTTTTGAACTATTAATCAATGAATAATAAATAAATGAAATACCTGGCTTTGCTTGTTGAATTTTGGATTCAACTATTTATTTGGTTCCAAAACACTGCCCTTGCATGAGACAGCAGATCCAGTAAATGCTGCTAATTAATAAAAGGCATCTCAGAGTTTAAATCCTTTGTTTACTTTTCGGTGTCAGACTTGGGTTTGTAGGAAAGCCACTAACCTTTGATACGAGCTGTCATTGCTGCATAATTTTTATCAATTCAGCCCCAAATTTAAGACAGTCTTCTTCAAAGCGCATCAAAACTTCATTAACTCTCTTAATACAGACAAGCGGGTAACAGCTAAGCTGAAATGTGAACGCCACAGAGAAAGTACAATAAAACTCTTAAAGAACTGAGGGTAAAGTGTGGCGCTAAGAAAACAGCAGCTGAACTTCCTCTTCAAGCAAAATATCGGTAGTTGCTTGGGTATACTTCTGTAGTTTTATCTTAGGCAGGTTCAGTGTTGACAATACTTGATGTATGCACCAAATTCAGTGTAATATATTTCACAATGTGCTTTAAAACAGCTGTGTTGCTGCTCAGGTTCCTTTTAGGTAAAGGAGTGAGTGCATTATTTGAAACAGAAGAATGTATGGATTAACTAAGTGGGCCATGGAGAAAACAATGGAAGCCATGAGAGTTTTTCCATTTCCTATGATAACTTGCCAGCGACTGGTAAGCACCCAGCATGGATGGCTTTCATTTCCTTCTTATCCATCTTTCCCTCTTTCTTTGGTGGAGAAAAACCTCCCCGGTTCTTCAGTGAGTGACACTTCTTTCAATTCCTGGTGCTCATCCAAAATATTCCATTTGGATGTCCATAAATGAAAACGAAATGAATACCAGTGGGAACAAATTAGCTGGTCACTAATTAGCTCTTAAGCTAATGCTGAATGTCATGTGTTAAAGGAGGGTAAAGGGGTGTGAATGAATGGTGGTGGCACGCAGTCTTCAGGTCATCGCACAAACACACGTCCAGGCCCTTTCAAATGAGGGCATCAGCATCTAGAGCTTTGTGTCTCAGTAAATATTAGTTCTGCTCAGCTCGCACTCAGCAGATAAAGTCCTTAGTGTGGGAGGCGGAGTCAGAGCAGTTTCCTCTTAGACCTGACGGAGGGTACCAGGGGACTAGACTAATTTTACAGCCTTCAGAAAGAAATTGGATGGGTGTAAATGAAAAGAAATGGGTGAATGTTCAATTCTGGTCACACTGGACTAGAATAATTACACGGCATACAAAAGAAAATACATCACAGTAACAAATGGTGCACCACATGTACAAACACATTATTTCACTGCTACAAGTTATACCACAAAATGCATTTCCCCACAAATTTAGACACATATAGAAAATACCCACAGTCTGTCAACTCACATTGTACAATCAGCTCCACTATGGCCTCCCGGGGCTTCACGTTGAACCCATTATACTGGCTGGTCTGGCAGCGGTACGAGCCCGTCATCTCCCTGGACACATTAACAATACGCAGCACGCCATCGTAGCTCTCCATCTGCATGCTGCCGTCTGGCATGGGCGCTTCCTTATCCGCTCGCGACCACAGGATGATGGGCTTGGGCTTCCCTGAAACAAGGCACTCCAGCTCCACTGTGTCACCCTCGCGGGCCACCAGGGGGGACTTGCCCCGTGGGACTGTCAGGTTGGGGGGAACTAAGAAAGAGAAAAACAAAGGAGGGACTGATATGGGGCTCTAGAAAGTCAGCAGGCGGGGTAAGAGGAAATGGTCGACTTGGGGAAAGTTGTGGCGAAAAAGGTATGGAGGGGGAAGCGAATGAGCATCCAAAGTTGCGATGGCAATGAAGAGGCATCTCAGCAACATACACAGCTTTTATGCAAGCACCATGCGGATATTAGCAACAGTAATGGCTAACGGCTGGGACTAGACAGTCTGAACATGTACTCTATGCAAAACCACCACGAAGGACAGCAGTGAGAAGGTTTAATGCTATCAAGCAATGGCAAACGATGAACAATGCAATGAGCGGACAAGCAAATTCTAAATAGCTAATGACAGCCTTTATTAGCTAAACAAGTCCAGATACTAAAAAGACTAAGGAATGTAGACCATGCAGTAAACTACAGAGTAAGAGTCCTGTTTACACATCCACTCTGAATGCATGAAGATCAGGCAGATTAGCCCTCACAAGGGATTAGTCCAGTGAAATCTAAGACATAGTTCACAATCGGCGCAGCAGTTTAAACAACCGATGTTCAAGTGGATTGAACAAAACAGTTACAAAAGAAACATGCAGAGGAGAAAAGTAAGACATGATATTTATATATATATATACATAAAAAACAAA
Source organism: Oreochromis niloticus (assembly GCF_001858045.2). Lineage (NCBI taxonomy): Eukaryota > Metazoa > Chordata > Actinopteri > Cichliformes > Cichlidae > Oreochromis > Oreochromis niloticus. Next base: position 4,985,639 of record NC_031980.2, read on the forward strand.
AGCAAACCAGCAGTTCAACAGTTTGTAAAACACTCCTGTTGCCTTTGATGCCAGGAGTTAGATTGATTCCAAGCTTGTGTTTATACATGATTGTGGGTCATTGTAAATCACAAACCTGAGAGAAGGGATTTCTTTGTAACTACGAAGTCTGGATCTTCATATGAGCTATCCTTACACTTCTAATACACTCTCAGCAGTAGCAGCATTGGCATTACAATCAACAGCCAAACAGCATTGTTACTTTCACTGTGACATTTTCATCATCTCATCACTTTCCCATCACAAAATTATTTTTCTGAGATGTTTTCCACAGCTAACATCACTTTAACATTCATAGTTGCATCATCGCCATCACTCTTCACAGCTTTTTACTTCCCTACCCTCCTCCTATCCTTCTCATGCAGCCACTCAGTCTCAATCTAGCACCCAATAATTTAGAGCATTTACAAGAGAACCCTCCCAAAGGTGATGCAGCACTGAGCCTGGCCATGTAACAAAAATATGACCCAATAAATAGATACCTGCCTTTTTTATAACAGGTATTTTAGAGTCTGGCTGAGTGCAAACAATTAATAATAAAAAGAGGAAGAAGAAGATTTGCAGATATCCTTGAGTGTGTTTATGTGTGCATCTGCCTGTTGTAAGTGTGGAAGGCATGAAATCTAGCAGGTTGGATCAAACAGTCTGGTTCCACACCAAGCATGCTGGCCAAGTAAATTTGTTTAATTAGTAAACCTGGCAAATTGCACCGGCTCCTAGAGTGCTGTGTATGTGTATAAGTGTGTTCGTGTGCGAGTCCAAATCATCAACAGACTCCAGCTCTGTTTTGTAGCACTGTTCCCAAAAATAGTTTACAGCCAGCAATTTGAGGAGTGAAAATCTTCTCAGCAATGATGAAACCGTGTCGTGCTTCCCTGATGATTTTCGAATCACTGTCATTCTGCCCAAACAATGCTGCAGCTGGAATGGAGTCAAGCCACATTGGAGTTTCACAGTGATGAAATCACCAGCAATCTCACGAAAACGAGACAGAGTCCAGCTATATTTCTTTTGACCCCATTTTTGTGTGGGTAAGAGGTGAGAATCCTGCAGCCGTTTCAGTGCTCCAGCTCCAGGTCAGATTCCTTTTGTCCTCCCCCCAGAGTCTTGGATAAATTATCACACTGTCAGAAACAAGGCAATCTCACGATCCTTCGTATAAGGTTGTGCTTATTAAAGACTCTGCGGCACTCTGAAATTAGCTCATTGTTATTCCTAAAATAGATTATGGATTGAAAAAATGAAAGCTCAGCAATTATGACCAAAAATTGAATAAATGCTGTAAACAGGTCATGCTGTCAGACAATCTTATTCGCGGATATTTTTTTTTAAGAATGAGAACAAAGCTGCAATTATTAATTGATTTAAAAACTGGAACTAAAGAATGTTTGGAGTAATGTGATAAACATGTTAGCAAACACGTGCCCACTTCCATGAGGCACGGAGAAATAAATGGGCTACAGAATCAAAACAATGAGCTGAAAAATACTAAAAAATACTAACATTCTGTAGAGTTGGATGATAATTCTCTATGATGACATCACAGTACTTTCATTTTCTGTCATTACAATAACATCTATTACTACAGTATCTGGACAACAGGTTTTGATTACTGTAATACAAGAAATGAAAAGCTATTACCTAACCCCGCACATAAACCAGATCATGAGCCAGTGAGTACCGAAAAAAACATGCTGGTGTGATTTGCATGAAATAATGAAGTCTGGTCATTCATAGATAAAATACTGGCATGGCGTTTGGCACTACAGGAAAAAAAAGGCCCTCCACAGAGCCAGTGATGGCAGACCCTCATTTCATTCTCGCACATTTGCTGATTTTTTTTATTCACACAATGTCTCAATTTTAACAGCAAAGGTTCAAATCCACTTCGCTATTCAGAGCATTTCCTTGGGTCAAAACAGTGAAGTAGTGAGTTGACAGTGAAAGGAGAGGAGAGGAGCAGCAAGCATCCATTAGAGTCTGGAGGAGAGGTTTATTCACCGAGTTGCCATCATTACACCTGGCCTCTCCACTGCCCAGATTAGGCAGGCAATTACAGTTTGTCTGCCTGTTGGGTTTGGCAGCACAAATTCTGGCTATCAGCTGCCATTGTCTCTCCTCACACCATGATGAAAAAAAAAAACAGACAGGCATACATGCACTCAGAAACTCGCACATCCTTCTCTCTTGCTTACTCTGTACATTACTCTTCCTCTTGCTCTGTTTTTTCCAAGTGAACACCCTGCCTTAGTGTTTGAGTCTGACCACTGCGATGCTCAGTGTGGCAGGGAGCCTGCTACTGGTTTTCACTGTGCTCTCATTGTGCCAGAGCCATCCAAATGCCAGTGATGCCTGCAAGGCATGCCCGCTGTGTGTGTACGTCTTTGCAGTGCACGTGCGTCTGCGCGGTTAATGTCTCTGCACGTGCACGTGTGCGCGTATCGCTCACTGCTTCTCTCCTCGCCCACGGGTGACACCATGCTGTGATCCTGCCTCAGTTCCTCAATGAGATGCTATGCTTCTTCTCTTTGCGACTGAGCAAAAACACCGTGGGTATGTATCTGTAGGTTTATGGGTTAAATCAGGATAGGACCTTCTAGTCTGGCCTCAGCTCTGCGCTGGAATGATCCTTCAAATGTACCTTTTAATTATGATCCATCAGCACCGCAGCAGACGCAGAGCAACATGAGCTAACTGCAAAAAGGTAGAAAGGTAGAAATAACTGGCACTTTGAATTTTCTTACAGCGACAGGATCCAGAGTGATGTTTTAGAGAATAAACATTCCCACTGCCCCCTTTTTTCGGGTAAGTGCTATGACATCACTCCTCGTCACCATGGCAACATAGTGCTCTCTACTAAACCAGGTCCTGCAGTGTGTGTGTGTGTGTGTGTGTGTGTGTGTATGCATGTATGCATGAGACTGTGTGCTTAGACAGCTTGAGGCCAATGAGTTGGTCACAATGTGACAGGACTCTGTTCCTCAGAGTGCTGATCCTCTGGGGACAGAGTGAAGAGTCCCATAGGTGCACTGTGGACATGTTTTTGAATCTGTGTGTTTCTGTGTGTCTGTTTTGGCTGTATCTACACCCTGAGTCGCTGAAGTGCAATAAATATACACAGATGTGTTAAATTTGGAAGAGTGCACCCACAGACTGCTGTGACACAGCAGTGACAAGACTCACATAACAATGTGTGCGAGTTTGTGTGTGTGTGTTTTGAGCTCTGTGTCATTCCCCTGAGATTTTATAACCTACAATCAATCTCAAAAACTCTTCACAAACTCCCATGGATCAGACTGTAGCACAGCAGATTTTATATCGGTGCCTTCTTTTTTTTGTTTAACCAACAAAACAGAATGAAAGAAATGTCCAGTCTAAAAACAAATGCATACAACCACTTTTCTACTGCTAAGCAGGGAACAACTCCCATGGATGGCCCACAGTTTATGTAAATTGCTCAAGGGGCCTTCACAGTAGTTAATGAGGGAGGGAGAGTGTTTCTTATTCATGTTTCTCAGATTTTCCCAGCTGGACGGGGAGGTGATTTCCCAGATGGTCACCTCCATAAAGCATGACTGCAGGTGTTGCGGTGGAGGCTACAGGCAGGTACACTGAGAACAAATGCAGCAAGTTATCTCATCTTATTCAAATATTTTGTACTCTGAAAACAATCTGAGCTATGGATACACCCCTGCCCACTGCCATCCAACATCTCCAAACATCCACATATGTGTGTTTATTAACAAACTGAAGTTTTTATTTGCGCTGACACTTTGGGCACCGGTAATCTACCACAGGAACATCACAGGTGCTGTGCTGACATATTGTGCCCAGCGCCATTGTAGAAGTGGCATCTATTGTTGTCATATGGTGAATTTCTCAGGACAGCGTCCCAGCTGTGGGACAGCTGGTAAGCCCCTTCATCGCAGTTCATTGCTCACTGTTAGTCTATTGGGTCGTTCATCCAGTTTTGGGAATTGGTTCCTGTGTGCAGTTTATAACTTCATTTTCAAACCTTGGATTAATGAATTTTAGATTTTAGATGTGACTGCTGTCCAAGACCAAAGACAAACTTGTTATCTAGGCCATTTGCTCACTTTTCAAGTTGGAAAGATTTCTATCTGTCATGTGACATTGCCTCAACTGAAGGTGCTGGAGCTGGGATCTGCATTAAAGTGATATATCCAATTTAGAACTTTAATGAAAAAATACAACCAAATAACTAACTGTTCTGTAAGGATTTAGTGAATAAATGGTCAACTCAGCAGAAAATGAATGTACTGTTCCATGCTCTGCTGTAGTAGGTGGTCATATGAGCCCCTCCCTTTGAAACTACTACCCCTCACTGTGTTTATAACATAATTATAAAGTGACCTTTCACACTGAATTGTTTAAATAATTTTTCAAAATGATTTAAATATATGTTAATAACCTGTTTCACAGTGTGTACCTCTTTTGCTGTGCTTTGCTCCAAACAGACACATGTGGAGTCAAGCAAAGCAGAGACCTGTGAAATGAAGGCACTATCAGTTAAGTTTCTGACAACTCGTCACTATCTGTATGCTGTACTGTATGCTGGGTTAAAACTTTCCATTTCTTAATTCAAATAACATCGCAACATCAAAATCTGATGGCCAGAGCACAGTATCATCTGTTCTTTTAAGCAAAGCCAACCTGATTTGGTAGAAGAAAAAAAGAAAGCGACTGGGTGGCTTACTGTGGCCTATCAGGGCTGGGGATTCTTATTTATTTATTTTTACTCTTGTGTAAACAACCTTTCTGGTTATAAGTGATACGAAGGTTGAATTATATGTGCCACAAAGCTTTTCAAAGCAAAGTGCAAGTGCTAGGTCGTATGGCTCACTAGATTACCAGCAGTAGCTAAGCATTTCTTGCAAGGCAATCACACGCATAATTCACTTCATGCATTAAGCTTATGGAGTTAGAAAGTCCTGTTATTGACAACAACATTCACTGTGTAGTATTTCTCAACTGCCAATGGGCTGTTACAGGATGAAGTGAGAGGTCAAACCAATGTTAGCAGCTCTCTCAGGTTCTTTGTTAAATAGGGAGCTTAATGCTCCAGCAACTACACTTAAACCTGCTACCAAAAACCTTGCACAAGACTAAACATTTTGCCACTTTTCTACACAGATTATTGGCTGGTAACCTTGAGTGTTTTCAACCACCTAAAAACCATTTATAGCAGTTAAAGAGACAGCAAATTGCAGCTGATATCTCTGCTCATATGGCTGATATTGTAGAAAAAGTAGTAATATTGCCATTGTTACCGAGGTGGTACACGATACGTGAAAAAATGTATTGGACAATACCTGTTAATTTTTGAATTCATGGGTTTTCAGTTCCATTGCCACAGATGTGTAAAATCAAGCCATGCAGTCTGACAAATATTTGTGAAAGAAAGTGTTGTTCTAAAGAAAACACAGAATTCGAGCACAATACTGTAACAGGAAGCCACCACTATTCCAAACCAGCTTCTAAAACCTCTTCCCGTCCTTAGATCTTCCACAATAAACTGTAGGTGGTATTATTGCACAATTAAATCATTTAGGAACTACAGCAACTCAGCCATGAAGTGGCAAACCACGAAAAGTTACAGATGGGAGTGTCTCTGAGTACTGAGGTGAAAAATTCTCCAAGCTTTGCTGACTCTAAACCTCCTTTAGCATTAACATCTGCACAAAAACCGTGCATCATTCATATATGGATATCCATGGCTGAGCAGCTCTTGTAAGTGTAAACATGTAGGTGGCCTTTACTTTTGTCCACACATGCAGTGTAACAATACAGTGCTTTTGGAGAACTTTCAACAATACAAAAACACTACACAATGCACTTGTAGATTTTTTCTTCATATTTTTACACCATAAAAAGCCTGTTCTGCAGTGAAATAGCATCGACATACAACCAGCACCATCAAGTGAGACACACATGCCATGAAAGTTTCATGTCCTGACGAGATGGAGGCGGGGAAAAATAAAGGAAGCATCTCGTTTCCATTCACAGTAACCAAAAGAGCAGTTTGAACTTTTTCACCCTGTAGTTGAGTCAGGATGCAGACCAGGTTTCTCTTTATAAGGGTCAGTGAATTTGCTGCTAAAACAAGCACATCAGAGTGGTCAACAGCCAGCAGTCATGTTGTCCCTATTAGAGTCACATGTGGCACAGTCCCTTAGATGATGGCAGATCATGACAAATCAGAGTCAAAAAGACGACATTGTGCATGAAAGGAGTACACACAGAGAGCGGCGGGCCTCCCCTGCGCGTCTGATGACTCAAATTTTGTTGTAGAAAAAGGCTTGTACACTGTGTTTATTAAACCAACTAATTTCCTAATCAACTGAGCACTTGAAATTGATTTGCTTAATTAATTAACTGCAGTAATTCTTAAGATTGACAGAGACACTGGGTGGTGCCAGGATTTCAGGTGTGAGCAGGTTGCTAATTGAGGGACTCATCAAAGACGGCTTTATCACCCGTGCAAGAGGGGTGACTTTCAGTCGTGACACTTAGTTTGTGATCAATCATGACGGTGATTTGTTGAATAAAAAAAAAGTATCAAATGGGAGTCAAGGAAGCACAACTGTTTAAAAGATCCAAATGTAATTTAGGCTCCACTGTTGTGATAATTACAATTCTGCTTTTTAGCGATTAGCTAAGTGGCTATCTGTGATCAAAATTAGCTTTAAATGTCAGAAATAAATCTGTAATAACTCAGCACACTATTAAAATTTTATCTCTTAAATGTCCCACAGGTACTTCCGGTCTGAGTCCAAATAACATTTCAGAATGACAGTAATCACGTCATCTAACATAATCCAGCAAGACATAAACACACATTTTACACACAAGTTAATGAAAGGATTCATTTGCTTGTTCTTGTTAGAAGTTTATGGCATGTTTTACACTAATGCTCGTAACTCTTTTCAGCTGTTCCCGTGTCCCGTGGTTCTTAATCTTGACAGTATCCAAAGGGGAAGTCTGTGTCCTCGTTTTCAGACACTCATAAATAAGCATTAGCACCGCAATCTCCGGGAGCTCCGGCGAGGAAAGAAGCTGCTAATTTAACCAGTGTGTGAAGACGGTAAACTGCTTATTACTGCCGTTTTGCAAAAAGGGCGAAAATCGGGAAATTTGTGCTCGTCGAAGGTTGAAAGAATGGAAAAATAATAGTTTTCACTTTAATCAATGCATCCTGTGGAGTGGTCTCTGGCTAAGCGCTGGTTTCGAATCTGGAACTAGAGGCAGTGGAACAGCCAGCAAGTGTGACGTTGTTCGGAGAAGAGATACTTTAAGGCTCAAATGCTTTCCAATCACTTCCCCTGTACGAAACCTTGGCAAACCTGCGGTAATCTCCTCTAAACACTTTTATTAAGACTTCTAATTGCAGCTCAGGCTTTCTCCCTTCAGGAAAACAGGCAGAGGCACAGAAAAAGGGCTTATTCACCCCACAACAGGCTGCAGGCGCAAGGTGAGGCAGAGGCACAAGGCGCTTTAGTACACGGCAGCTATACAATGGCGCTCAGCTGAGACATTTCTCTGATTCGCGGCATCAATCTCGCTGAAAGAAACACGGCATCCTTTAGCAAACAGCCCAGTCACATCCAGGTAAAGCAGCAGGAATTTTAACCGGCAGAAACAAAATTCAGTACATTATTTCCTGTGACAAGAACAGCTACGACAACGCAACTCTTTCATACTATTTCATACCCACACATCCGACTGGAACAATGAAAGCTTAAGAAGCAATCAAATCTAAGCCTTAAGGAAAGCTTTCATTTCATATGATCACAAAAGAGCCAGTCATTTCCGTGGTTATTTCCTCAGTCAGACGGCGGTGTTCTACTTATTTATTTATTTAGTTTTTTTGCACATTAAAGGATCTGTGTTAATGCACTGGCATCGCCCAGGCACTCCAAAAGAAGAGAATGTGCTACTTAAAAGATAATGAGGAAACAATCTTGGCAGATGCGATTGATCCCACTGTTTTATAGCACAGGGATTATCAAAGGATTATCTAACAATAATTATGCACACAAGGTCGACACATTGCTTTCATGTTCACGCTGAGAGTGGCAGCCAGGTGTGTGTGATAGAAAAGTAGTACAGTGAAAATGGGTAAGGCTGTGTGAGGGTGTAAAGGTGGCTATCACTGTGTAGGCATATGTGTGTAAAAGGAGGACGTAAAGCTTGCTGGCAACCCGATCATCAAAACATCGCACAACCCAACAGTCACTTATCAGCACAGAACACATGCCAGGAAATTCAAAGCAAAAAAAAAGAGATCTCTACAATGCCAGCAGCAACACCAACTCATGGGATTCCCCTCCACCCACCCTCTACATCCCCACCCCTCGAACGAAATCTGGAAGTTTGGGATGAGCGGAGGACAACCAGGAAACTCCCTCTTGGTGTCTGCGGGGTGTGGATATAAGGGATGATTTCTCCCAGTGGAGTTAATTGCTGATAAACACACCTTTGCAGCTCATTCACTGACTTCACATATACAACACAGCACAGATAAAGACGAGCATTACTGTGATAACACATGCATGAATGTATAATTACTCTGTCTCTCTAACCACTGCGTTCGGCTATTACTGCAAAACCTCCAGGGGATAAAAAAGCACAAAAGGTATTGTTAGCTTTACTAAATGTGCTTCGTAGCAATCTTATAATAAATCGGTCTCTGTTCTGTTGTCCGTGAAACAGTAGCTTTTTTTCGCTTTGGATTTTGATTGATGTTAACATCTAAAACAATAGATAGAAAATAGAGTCAGTAAAGTTTCTTTTTTGACTATTGTGCTCAAGACTGAATACTGTTATCAAAGCTTACACATAGTTTTTACTTTCTTTTGAAACAACTGACAAACAATAGAATGTCACAGAATCTAAAGGACACAGTAAATGACTGGGTTTCTTTGAGATGAGTCAGACTCAATACACCACGACCCGTACTAAACTGTATCAGCTCAGTAGACAAGGTGGACTGGTATGTTGTTATTAATAGGCTATTAATGCCAGCCACTTGAACCTGTTCAAGTGCACATTACCACGGATGCCTAATCACCCAGTCACATGGCAGCAACTCAATGCATTCAGGCATGTAGACGTGTTCAAGACGACCTGCTGAAGTTCAAACTGAGCATCAGAATGGGGAATAAAGGCGACTTAAGCGACTTTGAACATAGTATGGGTGTTGGTGATAAACGGGCTGTTTGAGTATTAAAGAAATTGCTGATCTACTAGGATTTTCTCACAATACCATCTCTGGGGTTTAAACAGAATGATCCAAAGAAAGAACAGGAAACTGAGGCTACAATTTGCACGGGCTCACAAAATTGGACAATAGAAGATTGAAAAAATGTTCCCTTGTTTGATGAGTCTCGATTTCTACTTTGACATTCTGATAGTAACAACAAAGCAAGAAAGCATGAATCCATCCTGCCAGTATCAACAATGCTGATGGTGTAATGGTGTGGGGGATATTTTTCTGGCACACTCTGGGCTACTTAGTACTCTCTGGGCATCATTTAAAAGCCACAGCCTACCTGAATATGGCTGTTGACAATATTTATCACAATATTTTACCCATATTCTGATGGATCTTCTGATGGCTGCTTCCAGGAGGATAAAACATCACGTCACAAACCTCAAATATGATGCTGTTACAATAATATGAACCCAAATTTCTGGGGAATGCTTCCACCAACTTTTTGAATCTATGCTGTAAAGAATTACGACAGTTCTGAAGGCAAAAACGGGGCTAATCCAGCACTACCAAGGTGTAACTGATGAAGTGGCTGGTGAGTGCATGTTAATTGGAACAGTCCTGAAAGCAGCCAGACAGATGGAAGGGTAACGGACACTTAATGTCTGATTAGCTGGAGCAATGGAGGCAGTTTTGATTCGCAAAGTTCAATTGAACACTTATTGCGATAGAGAGCTGTTGCTACTGTAATAATGTGTGCAGGAACAGAAGTCAAAGAGACATATTTATGACTATTACACAGTCTGGGAGCAATTACTAAAATTTAGCCTGTAGATGTAGAAACATCCTGTAGATATAAGACATCCAAACATTCTTAAACACAACACCCACGCACACCCACGCACCCCCCCCCCCCACACACACACACACATTCTGCAGATAAAAATTTGCCTCAAAAATGCCTCAAAGCTGCCAGGGTATTCCATAGTGACTCGACATTGATAGTTTGCTACATAACCACTCAGACCCTTATGGATTTTTCCCTTTAGCTTTAGCTGAAGTAAAGCCATTGCACCAGTCTATTTTAGGGTTAACAAAGAGATAATTCACATCTATGACCAATTAAGAGTTGAAAATCGGCCTCCCATGCATGTCTTTGATTTGTGGGAAGAAGCTGAAATACCCAGAGATAACACAGGGAGAACATGCAAGCGCCACACACAAATGCCCAACTTGAAACTTGTGAACTTGATACAACAAATCCCCAAACCTCACTGCAAATACGCATTTATTGTCAACCATTCTCTGAGACAGGAAAAATATGGTGATTGCACCATGTTGTTAACACCATAAGCAATGCTCTATTCATCTCCACTGTGACAGGGCATCACATTGTGGCGATTATGTAATAACCTCACCAGACAGCATTAAAAGTATATGGGAACAGATGAATTCGGGCAAAAGCACCCTTCAAAAGAAATCCTTTTTTTTTCTTGTAACTTTGCAACTATATCACACGAGTCCAACATACCCAGAATATTTAATTTGGCTTCACTTAGCCTAAAATCAGCAATCAAGCTCTGTGTTGGCACGAAGACGGTTATCAACTCATTGAGACAACTTAAGATTTCCCAATCTAGCTACGCTGGGAGTGGTCACATGAAAGGTCAAGTTTACTGGCAGCAATCACAAACATGAACAAATTCACTGGCAACACTGTGCAATATTTTCAGAAGACAATGAAACAAAAATATTAGAAAAATACTGCAGCCAAAGAAAAACTCTATATAGCAGTATTGTATTGAAGTTTATTTACTCATAACAAAAGTTGCCTCAAAAGCACTGTCTGAAAATGGCTATGCATTTGAAGCATGTTGGCCAGTAAGACTTATTATTAAAATAAGTTAGTAAAACTCTCTGAAAACTATAGACACTCTTATTACTGATTTCGAGGATTTGGGACACTACTTTCCTCAGAACTGACATGACAGCAGGCAGTGATTTTGTATGAGTTCACCTCTTATCACAAACAAACTAGCTCTGGGGAAGGTTAAGTGACCAGGATAAGCTGGTGTTGTATGCTGGTAAGAGGTAAACCACCTAAGAAACAGAAAAAACCCATAGGTAAAGCTGACGTTTCCTCTCTAAGCGCCATAATACTGCCCGCTGATCCACTTTCATTGGACTGCTACCATTTCTATCCAACTTGAGCACCAACAACATTTGCTCTGATTCTAAACATTTTCCATGCTGAATACACATATTATTGCACATATTAATAATCACTAGATAAGTATCCATCAGCTGTCCATGCTCGTTAGATACTGAATACTCATTTTCATGCCAGTTTTGACCCACGAAATGTAACATGCTTGTGAGCATATATGGTTTAACAATGCAATGGAGGATTATGTAATGCTGTGACATTACAGTGCTTTATTTGTTGACCATCAGGAAATAAATATATTAAAATGATCTAAAAGCTGATGGGACCGATGAGACTTTTAAAAAATTGAAGCCAACTGGGTGTGACTAAAGTAGCTGTGACAAATCAATGTGTTTGTGTCAAATCTGTTGGGGGGGAGGTGTGTAGATGTGTCGATGCCACAAAGGGGTGTGAGGCTCACCAGTTGTGGAAGAGATGTTGACATCGATGCTGATCTCTGGGATGCCTCCTCCCTTCAGAGCGGCCACGCAGGTGTATGTGCCGAAATCAGTGAATTTCAGGTCTATGATGTCCAGGTTGGTGGTTCCAGGTGAGATGTCAGGATCTGTCTGGGTGATGACCATACGCTCTGAGCTCCGCAGGGCACGGCCATTCTTCAGCCAGCTAAATGTCAGCTCCTCTGGAGGTGTTGCCTCCACCTGTGACATTAAAAGGCTTTATTTTTATTACACTAACTAACATTAGCTCAATATTATACGCATAACCATGTGTGCTTAGTCTCCCAGTGTTTTCTGTTACTGTACCTGACAGGATATCTTGACTTCCCGTCCAATCTGGATGTGGTCATCGTTGTGGTAGGGATCTGGAGTGATCCAGAATCGTCCCTTTTTCAAAGCTGCAATTGAAAAAACAAATTATTTGATAAGAATTACATTTATATTTATATTTGTACACTTCACGTGTTGATTCTGCAGCATGGTGCTGGAACAAACCCTGAGATATTCACAGCGGGATTTGGTGTTGGTTGTTATATTGATGTGCTTTTTGAGATCTAATCCCAAAGACAGGATTTTATAGATTTTTAAATAGATTTTTTTTTCCTGCATTTTTACTTTGCTCAACGTCCACACCTGAGCTGTAAATCACTGTTATGCATCTCAAGTGAATGCGCTATAAAGCTAAGTGTGTGCATGTGTGTGCCTGTTCAGTCAAACACACATTGTTCAAAAAGGCAGTGAAAGCCTGCATCAAGTCACAGCTGCCTGAAATACCTGATCTGAGCAAATAACTGAGCAAAATATGATATTTGCTCCCCAAGACGTGTCATTTCTGGAGCAGGGTTGGGAAATTATAAAAGCATTTTCAACCCGAGGTGAGAGAGTAGAGGATGACAGGACAACTGCAACTGGTTTACCTAAACAACATCTGAAATTTGATCTTTTGATGGTGCAGTAGGGTCAAACAGAGAACTTAAAAGATAAAGCAGAAACCTGTGTCTGTTTGAAAGCCCAACGCTTTGAACCGGCATTAATATTGATAGCTACACATGGAACAATCCTACGGTACTGAAGCAGGTTCACGCACACTACAAGCAAACACACACTGTGAAATTGGAGAGATACCTAACAAAATATCCACCATTTCTAATCCAATTTGGTTTGCAAACTCCATTTTCAAAGCATAGCTTCTCTGAAGAGAAAAAAGAAGATGATTTCATTATAATGCATGCTGTATTGGTTCCAAACCCCGCATCTACTGTTCAATTCATCTCCTCAGCAAAAAAGCTGACGGCACCATGGAAATCTTTTCATCTAGCAATTCCCAAGTGACATTATCATATTCAGTTTGGTAAAGGGAAAACGAAAACAAAACCTGCGTGTCAGATTTAAACACAGGAAATTGAATGTGCAAAACATTGTGACGCCTGCCAAGCTGCAAACTGAAGGAGAGACGAGTGACACACGCCTCCTTGACATGATCTTCCTCCTCACGTTTGAAATCAGTGTCGGCAGGCACAGAATCCTATTTCTGACGCGTGTCAGATACAAATATTACAATCATGTCAGCGCTCTCCAAACACCAGTGTGCATTTGCATTCACTCTTGTATCCCATATATCCTTATTCTCCAAGGCACTGCCTATCAGTCGTGAAGTATAATTCAATAGTGCTGGCATAGAAACTGTGACAATTGACATTATACGGTGTGCATCCATATATCTGTGACCTTTATGGATACAAAGCATTATCAGGAACCTACATTCATTTCCTGTTTAGATTCAGCTCGGCAGCACATTGAACAACTCCTTCGTGCATTCCTTAAACTCAACACAAAGAATAAGGTTATTGAGAAAATATAGAGTTCACAGTTAAAGCCAGTTTGTGAGTGTATCTGTAAGGGAACACATCAGACATGTCAGAGACATCCAGAGATAGAGATGCGTTTACATTCCGACAGTGTGAAAAGCCCTTTGGTGTCCCAGCAACATCCTGAACAGAGTTGGCTACCACATCTTAAGTATTATCCTATCCACACACACACACAATTTGCAAACACACATTTCCACATAACCATGTGAGTGGCAGTGTTGTCATAGATGACAGTGGATAAAGATTTGGATTACATGCAAACGTCTTTTTCACATTCCTACAGCTCAGACGTATTCTTCTCCGAGCTTAAGACACTGCAACACAATGAGGTATTTAACAGTCGCAGGTCGGACCCTACTTCACTGTGAGGCTGGATTTCATGAAGACGTCTGTCAGGGGGTCGATCCCCACCGTCTTCTAACTACACTCATGTCAGTGAGTAAATATAGCATTAAATATACATTTGCTCATTAAAGGTCACTACTCCAGATACATTAGCTCTAAAAGTACCTGCAATACTTATATAAGATCCCATTAATACTCTAAGGAAAAAAACAAAAAACAAAGCATTATTGGTCTGCTGTGTCTCCTCTATCACTGGACCTTTTTATATTAAACTGCACTATAATTCTAGTGCAGATACACTCAACTGACCACATGAATCATGCGTTCACGGATGAGAAGGCCCTCTGTTACACTTCATCATGCAGTGTCTGATGCAATGTGGAGCCGTGGACCAAAAAGAGCTAAACAAAAAAAACTTTTAGTTACTTGCATCTACTTCATATCGGTTAAATTTAGCTGATGATTCACTGGCCTGTCCATGAACGCATTTATTGTCTCCAATGATACATAAAAAAAAAAAAAGTATGCGGTTAAAGGTGTTCTAGATGCAGCATGAAAAACGTCACCTTAGAAAAGCACTCACAGCACTGAGCAGAGTGTAACTGTATGAGAATGAATACATTAATGACTGTGTTAAAAACAATGCCGCAGCAGCAGTAATGCTGCAAGCTTTTAAGTCATAAAATAGATCTTCATGCTGGTACGAGCTGCATATCAGCAGAGTTCACTGATGTGGACAGATGAAAACATAACAGTAAGTATAAGCACAAATTATGTATCTATATATCCATAAAATAAAAATGTAGTTTCAATTTTACATCTTGAACCATGGCTTTGAACCACAGCTAATTTCTCTATGTTTTACTGGGAAAATTGGAAATAGGTGCAGATATGTATTGAAATGTGAAAAAATAAATTGGAATATCCTACATAAGGCAAAAACAGAGTTTGTACAATTTTAACAAGGTTGAAAGTCTATATTTGCTAGGACTACTTTTATTCTTCCTGAACTCTTAGTCAAACTTTCCTGTCACTTCTTTAAGTAGTCTATAGGAATAAGTTCTCCAGGGTTCTCGAGGACCTCTTTGAATGTTTTCTGCCTTTTCTTCTGTTCTCTGTTATGATGATCACCCTATAAGAACTGTTGCCAGCAATTTTCAGTCCAGTTCTTGTAATTTTGGATAACTTAGTAGCTGGATCAACTGAAGTGCCAGATGCACCCCTCAGGTCCTGTATCAGGTCTTTCTTAAGGACATGACTTTCAGATACTGTTCATCTGTTTTAGATTTTGTTAGTTTTGCACTTTATTTTTTTAGTTTGCCACTTCACCATTTCCAGATACTTTTTTAATGTGGAGAAACACCAAGTTTTTTGGGCTAGTTTCATGTTTTAGCCAGTGATGTTGACGACAACAGGCGATGTTAATGGGAACATTTTGATCCCACCAAGAGTCCCTGGAACAGGGAAACCAAGCTGAAAACTTGCAGGTTGTCTGGCAGGGAAAACAAAACCATTAATGCGCCTACAAGTTAACACTGGTCAGTATGTGGCTGCCATCTATGACAATGCATGATGCCCTTCAATACTTCTGGATGTTGAGAAGAAAGACATACATCTAGACTTCATAAAGCTAAATGACCATGCTTAATGGAAATGTAGGGTTGGATATAATCACCTGTGTTCTAAATTTCATGATAGATGTAGGACAATGATTTTATACAGAGTGGCCGAAGATCAGCAGCTAAAACTGCTTATCTTGCTGACTCAGTCCACTGTTGTTTGTGTTGGTAAAGCTTTATTAAAGACTTATTACTATTAAAGACTAACTGAATGTTCATAAGTTTCTTTAAGTAAATCTCTTGCATCAACTCCCTACTTGTTGCTTTTATTGAGCCAGTTTATGACACTACTTTTACTAATGTTGACGTACCCTTTCCTTATTTTTGCATAGAGAAGCAGTGCACATCAAAACAGCCAGCAGTGCATATGTGCACTCATGCATATTTCACAAATGGTTCCCTCCAAGTCTCCTCCACATTCAAAAATCCTTTCCTGCCTTTTTATCTGACCATTAATATTGAATAGCAAGTAGGCATTCCTTTAAATCAACTACATTTGTGTACGAGAGAGATAAGTGGCCATTACTTCCCCAAGGTTGTAGTAAATTTTGCTGGACAGCTGCAGTGACTGAAATGGCTCCTGCTCCTTTATGCATGGGAGAGAATCTAAAACTGGAAGTATTTTAAAAGGAACCGTGATGAGTGTGTGAGGTGAGAAGTACAGAGATGGGAGACTTTATCGGGTGACGGTGCGTTGTCACTCTTCCCTCCCCAGTCCAGATAACCAATTCATGGCAAAAGTCACATGAAAGTTTTATGAGGGCTTTGCTTGGAAACAGAACTTTCCCATTTGCTCTGGTGGCAAACTGTGCCCCTGACTACTGCTACACTATTTTCACAACATCATTAATATCTTACAAGAGCGCTATTGTGTGTGTATATACAGTTGGAGTCTGTGCATAAATACATATATAAATATGTATGCACCTGTAAATAGACAAATTGTAAAAAACTTGTGTATTTCAAAGCTATAGCCCTACCTTTGTAAACTTTGAGAAAACTTTTTTAAACTCAAGGCCCACTGACCAGCTTTTACTGTCAGGAGTATCACACAGTCATATCTGATCAAATCATTTTTTCTGTGAAGATTAGGTTTTACGATATGGCTACATGGTTCAGGCTGTTTTGCAGAAACATGGTGGATCGCGTGAAGCAGGTATTTAGCTGAGAATGGATGGACAAATTAGACACATACAGACACACAAGTGCGCACTGTGTCTCAAACAGTGCACTTTTTTACTGACCACTGCTATTTTGAGTACAAGTGAGTTCACACTGAAAGGTACAGCTGTGTGAAAAGACCCAAATAGTGCCCTAATAGAAAAAAGGTTTGACACATATTATGGTATTATTTGGATATTTATGTGAGATAAATTGTGATCTAATGAAAAAAAAGTAGTAGTATGCAGTAAGAGACCTGACAGGTTAAAAAAACTGCATACACATTGTAAGCGATGTGGGAACTCGAGACCATGGAAAGTGAAAGATATTGTGTAAGTTCAAGAGAATTGGACGAAATAACTGCCAGTGAAGGGAAGTGGGTGGAACCAAAGATAAACTTTTCTCAGCTTCCAGGTGAGTGACTGAAGCGACTACCAGTGAGAGTGAAGAATAGTACTGATTGAAATATATGAGGTTTACCTAGGCAACAGGAGCCTGGAACAGCCGCAAGGGACCAGCAGTCACCGGCAAAGCGATGTCTGTTGAGCAACAGTGTGTAAAGCACGGCAGGTAACATCAGAGTCCCAGTTCTGGTAAGTGCACAACTTCCCATGCCCTATTTGAAACAATACCCAGTCTCAGTTTCCAGTTTATGTTGCACTTTCAGTACTGCGGAGCAAGTAGCTTGTGAGTGTGAGTGACTGCTAGAAAAGAACCACAAGGAGGGTTTTGCCAACTGGTGGAGGAATATACATTTTTCCCTATCAACTTGCCACGGGTGTAGGGGGGGGGTCTGGGGCTTTAGCACTTGATTTCCCTGCAAATGCCATCAACTTCCAGTAACCACTTGCCAACCATTTCGGAAATATAAATTTTTCCCCCATGACCAGGGGTTGCCAGGTGGTAGCGAAGTGATCTCTAAGCCTGTGTGACTGGATCTTTATTTACTTGATCCTGCATTGTCATCCTGATTGTCACTTGTCTAAAATGTTAGCGGTCAGGCATCTGCAAAAGCTTAAAAACCTTACTTGCTGATATAGACCACAATCTATAGCTAATAAATGAGAGTCAGACTTGTTTTCTACTTTAATCAAGCTCCCATAGTTGAGTTAATGATGTCAGAGAAGTGTTTTTTCAACTCTGTAGGGAGAGGACAAGAACATATGGAAATAAACTGTAAAGAATATTATAAATATACAGTTTAAGTATTTGAACGAACAGTTCATTGTTACCTTTAAAATGTCTTAAACTGTAATGAAGCCCTCGCTTCGCATATCTGCTTATACACTAGATTTACGCACAAATATCAAGCACCAGCATAAGAAATCCAGCTTTATTATTAAAAGCAATGCTGGCATTGCAAATTCCAAGGCACAAAGCGCAAGTCAACATATGCACAAACAAGTTCTGCATGCATTATAGATGAACTTGGAAGCCCGTTGCTTTTTATCATCATCAGAGCTTCCTGTCATTGAACCTTGACTATGGCAAGATACTGAGGAGTAAAACATAAACAATCTTCAGCAACTTTCTTCATGGTAATATCAAGAGATAAAAGGTGCCTCTGTTTGTACTTATATTTGCATTGCATGTCTCCTGCATCTGATTTTGCTTGAGAGGTTGTATGCCGTATTCTTTTGAATCATTACCGATCATATTACAGTATGCCCCGTGTTCCCTTTTTAGTTGTAAACTGAAGGGTTTTTGCCTGTAGCGAGCCTTTTTGATTCTCCATAGCTTTAATGGCCTGTGGGAATAATGGGTGGCCTGTACATGAAAGCGCAGATAATCACACAAAGAGAAAAGCCGTGGTTGAGGTCTTCTTCTACAGAGACCTCGTGTCACACAGCAGGATTACAACGGCACCACAGGGGACCTTCTTATTCGGCAATGCATAGAACACTGGCATTTGTCCTATAAAGGAACACATATGTATGCATATAATATAAAAGAAATAAAGTTATTAATTATGGAAATACATACACGGAGCCACACTGTGAAAAAAAAATCTTTGAACATGTTTTTTCCTTCACTGTCTCTCCAGTGCATCGCGTTGGCTTTGTCTGCTGGAGAAGAAAGACTTGTCTCACTCTCCTCTCACTCTGAATCATTATCCTCCTGTCTACCCATCAGCCCATCTCATTTTTCAGTCAGCCCTGTCTGTCCATCTCTCAGCAGGCGTCGTACTGCGCTCTCCATTCATTCTTGTGGAGAATATCAGCATGTGAAGCTGAGCTCATCTCTCTGAGCCAGATGGATGTCTCTAGAAACTGCCACTCA
Source organism: Oreochromis niloticus (assembly GCF_001858045.2). Taxonomy (NCBI): domain Eukaryota; kingdom Metazoa; phylum Chordata; class Actinopteri; order Cichliformes; family Cichlidae; genus Oreochromis; species Oreochromis niloticus. The sequence continues at coordinate 5,004,850 of NC_031980.2, forward strand.
CTTCATCAGCTCATCTCAAGGTTAAGCGGGGAAAAAAAAAGGACAACGGCCAACAGGACGGTTCAAAACGCGAGGCGTTCACACGCACGCACACACATATTTGCTCCGCCAACTAAACACCTTTTCATTTCCCTCTTATCACTCAGTGTTTTCACATTAGCACCAACACATTCCCCATGCATCAGCAGCTTTACAAAAATCACAGCCACACACATCCCCATCCCTAAATGCTGCACCCAACCTTCACGCTGACCTCTGGCTTTAATTTATGTTTAAACAGGTATGCGCACATATAAAGGCATACTCACACACATACAAATAAAATGACGCATAGAACCTCTCTACGGCCACAGCGCAAGAGCCGGGACCGCCTGTGCCAGTCCTGACCATCCAGCCGTTCAATCTGGCATTCATGAATGGAAATATATTCAGCTTTTGACCAGAATTTATTCCAAAGCAAATTTGATAAGGGTCATTCTCATGTTGATTCACATGCTGACAGAGGTTTTCACAAGGCACGTCATTTTTGTTTTCCCACCACTAAACAGTCTAAACATAAACAGCAGGGAGCCCCCAGCGAAAGACTGTATTTTTGCTTCTCTGTGTATGACAGCAGCAAGCTTCCAATCAGAGTTACAAAAATAAGGATGGCGGTTGCTCGACTTTGCACACATTTATGCTCAAACATGTGTACCCGTGTACTGTAGATGCATGCAATTAGTTGCACCCGCGTTAGCTGTTCTGAATAATGAATACCTTTGGTATAAAAGCCTGTAAGCACCTGAAAAAGGTGTCGATGCCTAGATTTGTCGGGATATCGAGGATGTTGAGGATGAATATCTGATTTTGAATCTTGTCAAAGTGAAAGCAATACTCGTTTCTCTCACACAACACAGGAGGAAAACATATTTGCTTTGGGAATAGATGGGAAACACATGCACAGAGAGATGGCTGTGCCTGTGTTGGAAGACATAAAAACACAGAGCCAGACCAACTGTCCATTTCAACACCATCTACAGACAGTTCAGTCATAATTCACCAATGCTCCATTTGAAAGCTGCTCCTCATATTTGCCCCCCCCCCCCCCCCAAAAGAAAGAAACAACTGAGTGCAGTGAGAGCGTCTTTGCATTGTCGCAACTGATATATCACAACTGGTGTCTTTGTCGGTTATAGAATAGACTCAAGTGGCAGAGAAAAGCAGGGTATTGACCTGCATTTGAAGACGTGTTGCGGATCCCTAATCCATAAAAAGGATCCTGTCAGCAGGGTGATGTGATGCCAGTAGCTCACTGGGCCGGCTGTGGAGATGGCCAAGCCCTGGAAGGCAGTCTGGCTGGTGGGACAGTATGGCCACCGAAACTACCATCTGCTAGGGAGAGATGTGTGTTTTCACATACACAGCCCCCTTTGGCAACAGCAGTTTGTTAGGGCTTCTCAAGGACTGGAGACAAGAGTGAACAAGCTGAGACAGGCAAAGAGGAGGCCACAGGGTGACCCTGCAAATCGAGCAAAATAAACTCAGAGGAGCAGAACCAAATAATTTAGTGTTTCACGTACACGTGAAGTATAGCAATAGCTAGCCACGTATGAGTACTCTTTCCTCCAAAGTGCTTACATTTCCAAACATTTAGCCTTCAATGCCTCTTACTTACACACGACACATTCATTAGAGATTGGCAGAGCATTGACACACACACACACACACGCATACTGTACACACAGGCAGGCAGACAGAAGGTCTGTCCTGTCTGTGCTTTGGCCTCAAGGCTACCGTTGGAGCAGCTGTACTGTGGATGTTTTAAAATTATGCTTAATAAATCATAAAGTTTGCCTTTGTGATCCAAAGTAGCAAATAAGAAAGAACACGTGAGATTGAGTACATTTACATTTATGTGTTTGGATTAAAGCAAATTATACTATAATGACAAATGGAATTTGACTAAATATCATAAACATTGTATAATGTACCGAAAATTAATTGCATTATACCAAAATCCAAATCTACATAAAATACTTAATATAATTCAGTATATTTTATTAAACACACCACAGATGAATGGATTGTGTTTATTTTCAAAAGGAATTCAAGGCAGTGGAAGCAGGTCCCAGTGATGAGTCAATAACAGAGTTGGGGTAACTTATTACAAAGTAACTCATTAAAGCAAACTGCTGTTTTATGGCAAAAAAGTAATCAATGTTTTGGTGATCCACGTAATGCTATTAAAATTTTACTGTGTTCCTCTTTAACTTGTTGTGTTGCTAAAAACAAAAACAGGAAATCTCTGATGCATTTAAACTGTTTTTCTCCTGGTCCCTGGCAGGTGGCTGTATAGTGGAAGGTTTTTAATCCAGCAGTTGTGCCATAGCGTAGCTCAGTGAGGGAGATAGAAGCAAGGACTTCCTTTATGCCGTGGAAGTATTCAGACTGTTTTGAATTTGTGGGTGAAAAGGGAGAGCAGATCACAGTAAAATGCAAATTGCGTGTGGGTGATAGTAAGTGTCTACTTAAAATCTGAAGAAGCACCTGCTGCTAAGCAGAGCTCCAGAGTGGCCCACTGAAGAGGAGAATGACACTCCAAAACAGCACTGGCTACTTTTTAGTTCAGCTAAAGCTAAAAGTAAAAAATCCCAAAAGGCTGTGACTGGTTCCATAGTGCAGGGCATGCTACCAATATCCAACCCGATATCACATCAATAGGGAATGAGATCAAGTCAGTACATCCAAAAGTAGATGTACAATAAGATAAAGGTTCTCTACACCAATGACATGTACAACGACTGTCAAACAGGTCCTCATTTTTGGTAAAATTAGTAGATGACAGAGTAAATACCCTTTTAAAGAGATCAAATCTTGTAACTAGTAACGTTGAATTAAAGGTACTAATCATTAACTATTGCTAACCGACCTCAACCACTATTGCATGGAACAAAAATGCAAGTAATAGAGGGAAGCATATATTTTGTAGATCATAGGAAAATTATAAGAAGAATAAAAAGCAGCATTTACTACAGCAGCATTTCTCTGTCATGTATGAAGTGGGCTGTATGTGGCCCACGATGTAATATGAGTTTGACATCCCTGATGTGTATGTCTTTGTTAATGGTCACAACCTCATAAGATTCACCAGAAGACCAAACTCAGAAATGCTTTATTTGTACACCAGATAGGACTGAAAGCTGGATTAAGCATAGTGGTCATTGTTCTTTACAATGTTTGGGTTATATGCTTATGTGAAATAAGGGATTTAGCATATAATGTGTAGCTGCAGGGTACTTTCAAACATCAAAATTTTGGGAAATCTAAATCTACATTCCATAAACAGAAGCAACATGTGTCAGATTAATCTCTTGTAGCTTTCCGAACATTACTTTAATTTATTCCTCATAACTCTCTTTTTTGTCTTTTTATAACCTTTTTTTTAAGATTCAGACAAAATCTACCCAAAATTCTGTGACGGGGGGAAAAAATTGAAAAAGTATGATTTGCTTCTAAATTCAAAGACCTAACAGTATCCATGGTGATAGAAGTTTCCCAGTAAAAAATGGAAATTTAGCACAACCCCATCCTGGCCCACCCACCAGCCCCCTTAATATGGCGCGATGCTGTGAGCTTTCTTTCATGCCGCGTGACACTCACTTACAGGAAGAATCACTTTGAGGGAAGCGCCACAAAGATGCCGCAAAAGCATGAGTACACAAAGGAGAAAAGGTTCTGAAAAAGAATGAGTCACAGTTTGGTTTTAAGAAAAGCAGTCATCAAACAGAATATAATTATCTGTATCATGCTGATACGGTTGGAGCGACTGATGAGACCAGCCTTTAAGTATCATGCTGTTTAAAATAAAGTACATTGTGCTGATGCTTGCACTTAAGCCTTACAGCAGAATCTATTTTTGGTACAAATAATATGTTAAATCATTGAATCTAGACATATATCTCCCATTGCACAGCTATGACGACCATAATTATTTAGTGCATACTAATCCCCAAATTGAAATTGCGTCAGTGACAGCTCATCAGACTGAAGAGAGCGATCCTGAGATATGTGATAGCCTCCTGAACCCACCTCCTGCTAATTAGTGATGTCAAGGTAGACAACATTGCCTCTCTTTTCAACTAACTGTTCCTCACAGTTTATTTTCCTGTCAAATAAAAAAATCAAAAGAGCATTGTTTTTGGCTTTTAGAGCATTTATTCCATTTCTAGTGCTTGGTCCAAATTAAATTTGACATCAGTGATGTTTTACTTGACTTTGGATTGTTTCGCGTCACATGATTGTGACAAACTGAGGCATGACTGTGTCACCTCAGTTTGTCTTCCTTTCTAATTGACTCTGCTTTGAAGATATCACTCGGTGTCCAAGCTCAGCTATCATTTTAGTTATCAGATCAAAATACGGTCTTTGTGAAAAGTGTTATTTCAACTGTCTGTCGTGATTGATCCCAGAGCTGTACTGACAAGAGTGACTGTTCATTAGTCAGATAAGAATGTGCCCAATTTATTTCCTTTTGTCAGAGACCTTTTATTTGCTTCATCACATGTTCATTAATTGTGTCATTTTGACTGTTGCACTCCCTTTCTTTCATTTATGTCTGTTTGCTGTTCGATGTGTGATGATTCATTAATTTTATGTACCTGAATTCTTGTCAGTTGTTAATTTCTTTATCCACCCCTCCTATCTTACTGCCGTGGTCTAAACATCTAAGCAGGTTTTACGAGCCTTTAAGACTTTAAAGTCTTTCACACAAGGATGCAGTACTGTGCAAAAGTCTCAAGGCACCCTCATGACTTTATATTTTTTTAGGAAAATAGATGCAGCAATTTACTGAAAGATGCAAAAACAAATGGGAACGCAGCTTTTAAGGCACATTGAACAGAGTTCAATTGTAACAAGCAGGACATGAAAGTCAATGTTTGTTTGGACCGCCTTTATTCTTTAACTCCTGAACTATCTAAGGCAGCTTTCCTGAAATTTCTTTAAGCAGTCTATAGGAATAGTTCTCCAGGCTTCTTGAAGGACATTCAAAGCTCTTCTTTGGATGTTTCTGTCTTTTGTTCTGTTCTCTATCAAGATGACGCAAGCACGCAACCTCAGTAATGATATTCTGGGGAGGCCAATCCATGACTGACAGTGGTCTACTGTGAGTGACATTGTGTTCATAATTCCATGAATTCCATCAATATTCCCATAACAATATAAAATGTTCAATTTTGTCATTCTTCAGCCTTTTCTTCCTCTTTCCCTTCCTGAATAATAGCTTCTTGATAGCTACCCATCAACTGAAACCGTTTCTGATGAGATGCAAAAGCACTGTGTCAGGTCATTGACGGATTCTTTCCTATTTCTTAAGGACATGACTTGCAAATAGTGTTCATCTTCTGTAGATAGTCTTTTTCAGGCCTGCCACTTCTTCTTTTTTCCATCACTTGTACAGTTTCCTCAAAATGTATCTATGGACTCACTATGCACTATGCAGAGCTATGCCAAGTTTTCAGGTAATAGCTCTTTGGGAATCACCTTGTCGGAGCAAAAATACTATTTTATGCCTGTCAAACTATGTATGGCATGTTTCATAGATTCCACTAATGAAATAGATACAAATTACAGAAAGATCAAAAATAAACTTGGTTCTTTGCTAAGTTGTTGGTTATATATGGACACAACATTGGCACATCTCTTGAATGATTCACAGGTCAGTGCTATGTGGTTTTAGAAACATAGATATATTTATTCTTTTAAACATGGTCATTTACAAGGACTCAATGGAAAAGGAGTGAAAAAGCAGCCAATACCCAAGATAAACCTTGAAGAACTATTGCTCAAGACTACTTTAAAAAAAGAAAAGAAAATCTGGCTCCTTGGAAGCAAAATATTAAAGAAATGAATGGTGGTTCAAGACTTTTGCACAGTACAGTAACTCCACAATGACTATTTTTTCTTTTGCTTAATCAATACAACTTTATGAACAGTAACGATTATATAAAATATCCAAGTCAAAGTTATATAATGCATTAAACTTTTATATCTGGTGTGATGATAGCAGCCTGCACAAACAAAATCCTTATTTTTCTGCAAACCACTGCATAACAAATCAGTGGCTGCGTATGTGTTTGCTCCTAGATATTCAAGCAGAATAATGCATATTCTTCCTGTTTAACTTTTTACGAGTGCAGACAATGCTCTATAGGCTTAGACAGATGACAGAGGTCTATATATTTAAACAACACATGTTTAATAAAGGTAGTGAATTCTCTTTTATGATATTTTACTAAGATCCCATATGCGACGTACTGTGCATCCAGATGTGAGACACATCAGCGAGAGTGTCATATTTATTGCAGTGACTGCCTGCAGTGAGTGTGCTCTGACTTATTCGCTCCCACGGGACACCTGACATCTCCTCTTTGATGTAAGCCTTTCAGTTCTTAAGTCTTCAACTGTATGGGCACTTTCACAATACGGAGACGGGGTATATCTGTCAGGGGGACCATCAGAGATGATTTGTTGATGATTTGATTTTCAGCCTAGGGAGTATACGGCTGCATAAATAAATGCTTCCAAACAGACTCAGCATAGAGGCGACCTGATGATGGAGCTGTGGCATAATCTCTGAGATGAAAAGAGAAAATTGTGACAAACTGCACTTCTGAGCCACTCTGCTAAACTCCTGTTCATATGTCTTCCACTTATGTGCGTACAGAGAAACATAAAGTATGATCATTGCATGCTTGTTTTGTTTGTCAGGCTTAAGCTAATTAATGCATGTTTTTATTCACCTGCCACAGATTCCTGCATTTTCTCATTCAGGGCACTGGAATCTTCTGTTATGTCACAGATAAAAGTCTGATCAAACACCACCCTTAATCCTCAAGCTTAGTAACGGCAATCGATTTAAAAGTATGAAAGTCAATTTCCTCAGGCGCTGTGCCGTATCGCTGCCGCTCTTATAGTGAAATGGCTTTTCCTTACAAATTCTAACATTGCCTTTATTAAGAATTAGTCCTCAAATACGTTTTCAGCATATGACTTTTTTTTACATTTCTTGTGCCAGGTTCATATCGAGTACAAGTGCCCATCATCTGCTGGGTATCCACTTTGATAGCGAGCCATCAGTACGACAAGCATGCAGAAAGTGGTACTCAGAAAACAGTTATTTCTGTAATGAGCTACAGCAAGATCAGATGCTCCTCTGCCTCCTGTGCCACTCAGGTGAAGAGCAGCTTGGAAAATAATGTTTTTCTGGTAATGACCAAGCAGACAGCAGTGACCCTCCTCCAGCTGCTCTTGTTAAATTTGTGATAACCACTTCTTGAATCAGTGTATTTTAATTAATGGCTTCGCGCTCTCTCCCCACTAGCATTGCCCTCGACTGTTTTTAAGTTATCCACAGCTGAAGTAAAGATTCGATGGGTTTGTAACTTTAAACCGCACTTTTTTATCTGAAGCTATCGAGGCTGTGAATATACTGAATAAAGACATGAATAAAACATAGAAAATTTCCACGCTTCTTTTCAATCAGCACAAAGGGGATTTGCCCATTATTCCAGGACTGTGGCTTGTTAGTTTTATTTGTTATTTATTTATCTGTTTATGTCCACATATTTGCTATAGTATACCTTTTACCCATTTAAAACTCAAATGAATTACTACAATCCAATAAACTATTAAACAGTCACAGGCTTTTTGATTGTCCTCTTTGGCTGGTGTGGTCAGAAACAGCTACTTCATGAAAAGACATTCGTTGAGCATACTAAAGGGCTCATTAATGTCACTGCACTAGTAACCAGTGAGATCACCACAGCCTCGTCACCATTCATTCCGGTGTTGATTGCATGGGTACTTGCTGAAGTATTCTACTTAATTCCACACAAAAAACCCCTGTGCATCAGCATTGGTACTGGAGCAGAGAAAGTCAAAACAGAGAGCAAAGTTACTGCAGAGTTTTCTCAAAAACTCATCTTTTCAAGCTGTTACAGCATCTTACTCTGCATAAGTTGGGACTCTCTGAGCTTCTGCATTGATATTTCTTTGAAATAGCAATGAAAAGCGACACAATCGGATTCTTGTGTCTTTAACCCAACCATGCCCGCAACAGGACCTGCACGAGGTTACACCAGAACGCGGTTTGTGCCAGCGGATGTGACATAATTTTTGCTGCATGTTGTTATCGGTGAGAATGAGAGTGACGGGTATAAAGGGTATAATATAGCAGAGACAGACAGCATGAGACCGGATAAAATGCATATTTTTTAAAATTTGAGGATCCGTAAAAATTTGCCAATTTTTGGTTGCACAGCAGGTTATAAGAAACACATATGTTGTCATTGTTTATTGGTTTGAAATCATTCTTAAAGTTTCCACAATATCCCCAATGTCCCCAAGCATTCCGGTTTGGTTTGTGGGTATAAAATCAAAGTATCTAATTGTACTGTTAGCCACATTATCCGATCTACACTCTAAGGATTTTTTTTTATTGTTGTGGAGGTATTGCAATAAAAAAAGTAATTTACTGGGTTTTCAGATTCTGAGATTCCATCTGGACTCCTGTGTTCAGGATGTGGATTCTGTATGGGTTCTAAAATTGGCAGAACAGGCTTTAGGGTTAGCATTAGCAGTGTGACATGGCTACACACACAAAAAAAAAACATTGTAAAAAAAGGTTGGACTGTGGGTTTCTGCTTACCAGGCTAAAGACATAACTAGTATTAACGACCGAATGAAAATGAAAGTCTTGAAAGACACATTTTCTAAATATAAACTTTGATACTTTTGCACCTAGATAATAAAAAAAAATAATATAAATCTTAGGTTGGGATCTATATACTGTTTGTATATGCAGGTATGCATTCTCACCTCGCACCACAATGGTAGTGGACTTCTTAGCAGGGTTTCCCACATTGTTGCTGGCCACGCAGCTGTAGACCCCCGCCTCATCTGAGGTGATGGCCGGAAGCGTAAGTGTGCCGCCCTTCATCACACTTCTTTGTGGCAGGCTGTCATTACTGCTGACCCAGGTGAGCATGGGAGGTGGCTCACCTCCAGTAGTGATGCAAACCAAGGATACTGTCTGTCCTGGATTCACCACAATAGGATCCTCTACCAGCAGTTTGATGGACGGGGATGCTGTGGAAAAAGAGAACATCAGTGATAGACTGGAGGAAGATGGACGGCTTTGGCAGTTATGACAGTTACAGAATAACTCAGCTGAGAAAATGCATGACAGTTCATCTTTCTCTTTCTACATCTTTCTTTTTTTTGTACATTTTTCCTACATTTTCTTAGGATGTAATTATTTGGTTGTAATAAGCTTTCTGTGCACAAAAATCAGTAATGATGTGGAGTACCTGTCTTGTTGGTAAGTCTGAAGATAACACTGCGGTCAGGAATCCCACACACATTTCTGACAGAGGCGATGCAGCTGTAGTTAGCGTAGTCTTGGGGACGCAGGTTCTTCAGCTTCAGAATCTTCGTTTCCCCCTGCAGCTCAGACGAAAAAACAACACTGGTATGCAAATGTGTGCAAAAATATGAACATAATCAAGTAAAAGGAATATAAAAAATAGGCACTGGGAAGGAGATTACAAAGGCCAAATTGCTCCACAGAAAAGTCAAAGATATTTATTAACACGTATGAAATTTTAATAAAGGCAGGTGAAAATGTGCCGCAGAGTTCAGAGATTTGATAGTTAAATCTAAATGAAAATGATGCTGATGTTTTTCAGCAATGAGTGGATTACTCTCTAGTGAAAAGCCCTGCAGCATGTTTTACCACAGAGCTCCAGGAATACAGATGGGCACAGTAGGGGATCTCTCCACAGAAATGGCTCGCCCATTGACAAAGTGCGTTTGATTCCAAGCAGGCCTGTCAACTATGAGCCCCACCCGAAAGGTTACAATAAGGATGTAAATCTTTGATCTGGCTGACTCCAGTCTGTGGGTGCAGGGATGCGTTGGGGAGGGAATCACAGATGACTCAGCCACATGCTGTGGCAGCACACACAACGCTGCAATCACTCACGACTTTCACACCCTTTCATTTCTGGTGAGGCTCATGGATAAATTAATTGCATTAGATGAGCCATGGACCCAACATTTCGCTTCCTTTATTTTTCCGTTACCACTTTTGCTTTGAAGCGGATATCAGGGGAACGATGCCTATGGTACTGAGTTATTTGAAATGCAATTGGTGCAACTGGTAGGAAAGACAATTTGGAAAATGCAAGGGGTTGAAGCCATTAAACCAAAGTGGTCCGGGGGATTGATGGCCATATTGATGGACAGATTGAACACTAAAGTACATGAAGAGCTTTGGGAATGAGACTTAATAGGTGTCTATAGAAATTTGGGAGGAGTGTGGTGTCTATCAGCCAAAAAATATGGCATCTCTAGCTTTGTTTTCATGCTTTAACTGCATATTTGTGAGGAAGAAAAACAAAAATCGAAACCACTCGGGCTAACTTAAGATGTTTGGTGGTAAAAATGACTTGAGGGTATTTTTCATGCAAGCAGCAGGACACTGGCTCTGGGAAAATGTCTGAGGGAGATGAATAAAAAAAAAAATGGTTACCACATTCTGAGATGTTGTAACCATTTGAGACACTTCTTGCCTTTTTAGTGTTTTAATTCATTAATGAGTCATCTACTAGACTGTTTGATTACCTACTTAAAAGCCTGGACACTTGGACCAAAATAATTTGCTAATTCCTCGCAGGGAACACTAACATTTATAGCTGCAAACCTGATACAGTAATAATGCAAACCTTTACCAAACAATGTGAATAAAAAAGGTCTTATCGGCCTCATTTCACATTCTTGTTGCTGGCCAAATTGTATCTAAGTGAAGTGAACTACATTAGGCCTGCGGTTGTAAATGTTAATAAGCAGTTAATAAATTGATTTTCTTTCTGACCTTTTCCATAAGCTAGCTGGATAAACAGTTGGTTGCAGTAGGCATCCTAATTAATTACAGCAAAATACAGTTTTTTTTTTTTTTCCACATCTTGGAAACCCCAACGCTGATATTAAAGCCCATCACAAAATGATACAATACGGCTTATTGTCATTTTATAAAAGGTAACATCTAAAAAAAGAGAATATCATGGCACACAAAAACATCAAATCCATAAGTGTTAATTATTCTAATAGCCTAAAATTGAAGCAGAAATAATGGATGAAGTGGATAATTGTGCTATTTTCTGACACATTGGGGGGAAAGTTGTGCGGCCAGAGGGAAAACGTTACAGACAACACGACGTGGTACAAAAAACCCACACCTCTGCTCGCTTAATTATGAACTGGTTCTTCATACTGAGTTTAAAATGCCACTCCTGCGTTTCTATAGCATCAGTGGGAATATAAAGCATTTTGCTGGCCTGGAAAAATTGTGCCAGAGTGAAGAAAAGAAGTCGTAAAGATAAACTTAACTAAAAATCTCCATGGATAAAAAAGGAAAACGAGACAAAACGAGACAAAATGAGACAAAACGAGACAAAATGAGACAAAACGAGACAAAATGAGACAAAACTCGACGCTGCAGCTTTGATTTAGGTCAGTTACAAGTGATTCCCTGAACAGTCTGCGGAGAGTTCAGGCAAGTTCCAATATATTGTTGAAAAATAATGTTATTAGCCATTTATATGTGCAAATTACTTGGAGTTTAGTCAGGATTTATTTGGGGTTGGATTCACGTAATGCTAATCTCTGAGTTTTGGGTTGTGTTCAAATTTCAGACCCAATTACAGCTTTAATAGAGGGCAGGATGAAGGAGCGAGGGAAGGAGCAAAGAGGTATGAAGAGCAGGATGGAAGGGAGAAGTGTCTTTTGGGGCCCAGTTGTGCAGCTTCTTCAGACTCCTTCACCCACTCTATTAGTTCCCAGCCATCTTTCTCCATTTGGCCAAACATCAATTTCACTTCCTTTTAAAAAAAAAAAAAAATCTTTTTTCTTTTCCTCTTGCCACTTCTTAAGCCTCTTTTCCCCTCTCAGATGTCTTTTTCTCTTTGTCATAGATTTGTATTCTCTCAGACGCTCCATTCCACATACAACTCACATCCAATTCGATCAACTCAAAAAAAAGAAAAAGAAAACTACAATTCACTCACAAGTGACTGAACAATCTCAATCAGTTCTTTGTTGACTGCACAAAATCCATTTTGGAACAAAGCTTCTCAATTTTCAGACAGTAAAGAAAATCCACTTGCTCATCTGAAAGAACTGATTTGTGAAGAAAAGTCTTTTCGCAGCCTTTCAGCATCTGCAAATCCTTAATATGCATGTAACTCATGAAACTGGGTTAGTGAGGCTGGTACTGCACTCTAAGGTATGCAGCAGGGTTTTATAACAAATAGCCACAACAATAATGTTATTGCCAATACATAATCAAATCACCCAAATCAAATAGAAACACTATAATTACGTGACAACGTGCTGCGTTGATTCGGTAATTAGCGACTGCCTCTTACTCATCTCGCTAAAGAAAAATACAGAAAGGGTGTGCGGCTGTTGTGACAGTGTTATGTTGGGTTTGTTAACGCATTGTTAAATAAGGTCAAGATATATCATGATTTACATTTGTATGTGTAGCATCAGTTTTAAAGCTTTGCAGTACCTTTAAAAATATACCACAATATGCAATAATACAGTGCATTACCAATATTAATAATGGCACTGCTAAGAAAGATGCTTTACTTTAGGTGCAGGGCTTAGTTTTTTTTTTTGAAAGGCCATTTATATTTGTAATAAAGGCCATCGCATAATTCATGGAGTGCAATGAAGCTTCACATCTGATGGCAAAAATAATACTTTGCTCTTTCTGTTTATTGTAACTGACGGAAACCAAAACACCCTCCCGTGGTGAGAGAGCAATATACCGCGGGAATTTCTGGAGAATTCCAAGCCTTTTTTTTGTTGTTCTGCAAAACTGCTTGATTTATAATGAAAATATTTGTTGGAATTTCTTTCGCCTTCCCGTGGTTAAACAAACAGCACACACACACATGAAGGTGCCACAGCTGCGACTTAATTCTGGTCATGAGTGGATCTCTAAATAAATATGAGAGCACGCTGTGAGACAGAGTTTCAGCTAATTTAGCACCTGATAAACAGAGCTTGTGCTTTGCCTTCAGAAGGTTATTAAAACGGTTTCAGATCCTCTGTACGGTATCAGCCTATTTGTGCTTTCTTTGTAGTCTCTGGGGGGAGGGCACAAGGTGCATTGCTTAATGACAGGCTGGGCAAAACTGAATTCAAAGACTTTTACCAAAGGTTCACATTCAAATGCTAACAAAATTAGACAACAGTCAGTAAACAAAGATGGCTATAGAGTCATGGTTGAAAACTTGAACCCATCTTGATGTGTTATGATGATGGTGGCAATGGCAGACAAATCTACAGACTGGTCTGTGAGCATCTGGCAACCCGAGCGCATTCCCCAAGCAGTTGTAAGTGGTTGCTGGAGGTTGCTGTCAGTTGCTGGGAAAACGATTGCAAAATCCTCAATCATAAACGCTGACAGACCCGTGACAACCACCTGTCGCTATGGAAAAACATATGTTCTCCAGCTGGTTAAGAAAACAGCCTCCTTGTGATTGCTTTGGTCGCTAGGATATTGCTGTGATCATGGTTTTAACGGAAGTGGTGGTCAAGCAATAAAGTCGTTCTTCATACAACAAGAAACAAACACGTTTCCCTAGCAACCAATGCTTGTATCACATCCAATATGGCGGATAACCCTCGAGCCACGTCCACATGGTGTCACATAAGAAAGCGCAGTGGAAGTCTTTCTTGACATTTGCAAACACTTTGTTGATGAATTTGTTGTCTTAGCCATTACATTTATTTCGTAAATCTTGGTCATACCATGTCCTTCTTTTAGACCTTTAAAATAGATCAACTTTTTCTACATGTACCATTCATTTTAATTTGAGATATTCATTCAAATCACGTTCCCGTCGACTTACCTGTGTGAAAAATGGCTCATAGATCTCGACACCCTTGTCTGAGCCTTGCGTCAGGACCTCTCTCCCACGATGCCAGCTGTAGCGGACAGGCGGGTTGGAGTTAGCCACACAGCGCAGGAATACAGTCCTCTCATAGTAGAACTGTTCCTTAGCTTCTCCTATACTCTGGTGCACTGTCACCACCGGGTCATCAAGGTCTGTGAAAGGATCCCAAACACACACAGAGGAGGAAGGTATTAATAAACACTTTCCCATTTTTCACTAAACAACAAATCTATAGATTAATATGTTACCATATTTCCAAAAAATAAATATATATTTTCCAGGATGCTGTAGCAACAACAAATCTGTACCGTAACAGCAATCACAACTATAATCTCTCACAATACGCACTTCTTGATTGTGGTTAGAGGTCTGAGTGAAGGGGTCAGAATTCTCATCGCATTAGGGGGAGCCAGCAATCTGCATGCACTCGGGGGTCAACGTGAGAAAGGAGGTGAGAAGCCATCTACTTGAACTGTTTAAGTCAATAGGATGCCGCCCAAGGGCACATTGACTTCCCAGTCAAATCGAGCTGCTGTGTGCTCCAAGTCGCACTCCATTGTGAGCTTCAAAGACGAGAGAGGATGACAAATACTGTGCACAAAATGATGTTTGATGTCCATCACTTCAAAGAACACTGTTTGGCTGGCCTCTGATCTCATTCAGGCACTCTGTGATTTGACACATCTGTTACTCTACCCATTCCCTGACAGATCTGAGGGAAGTTTTACCCCAATACCAGACAGTTGGTTATTTGAGAAAGTGCCTGTCGTTGATTAAATGGATTCAAAGTTAATCATCTTACCCGGCTATCGCATTAAGCCTTGGCAAATGGTGTTCATCATAGCTGTGGTGTCTTTTAGCATGCTAATACTCGCCTTTTAGATTATGTCCATTTGCACGCTTAAAGAACGTGGGGAGCTAGCTGTTTCCCTTTCATCTCCATCCGAGATGCAATCAGTTTTTTGCACGAGCGAAAAAAATGGAAAAAAAGAGGCAATTTAAGGAAAGGATGAGAGACACCCATGCAAGTTATCCTTCATCCTTAAAATTCTAACTGATAACGAGTGACCTATGAGGGGGGGATATGATTGAGGGTGTTGATGAGAGAGTTAGTGTATCAGCCAATGTGCAACAAGGTGGATGACTGAGCTGGTGTTTTAATGTGTGAGCAAAAAAGCAAGCAAACAGCTCACGGTAAACGAATACCCAAATCTTTAATGATTATAAGCCTCTAGAGAAAAACTACACATGCTTTAGGTATCGTTAATGGATAAATTCATTCCTTTTAATTCAGTAGCTTTGGCCCACCCCTGGATTTGCAAAGGATCAGGTCCTAATCAAAGGGGCTGTGGGCCACAGCATCCCTCCTGGACACACCAACCAGAGAATGCTGATTCCTCAGTTTCATTAAAGACGTGTTCTGCCCTACAGCCCCTTAATCAAAATCTAGCAGCGGTCAATACTTCATCCAGGATCCATTACAGTGTCTCAGGTAAGAGCAATTACCTTTGGAGGGGTGGGGAGGAAAAAAAAAAGCAGGGGAGGGGGGTGACAACGCTCTAGAGAAGACAGAGCAATTGCAGGGCCATTTTAGAGGAGCAGATTGCTCTAAGTAAATACACTGATTCATTATAGAGAGGAGAAGAAGAGTATGAATCCTACATCTTATCTCTGACTCTACCCAGCGTCTGCCTCATCCGTTTCCTGCTACAAACAGTCAGTTTACCAACTGCGGCAGGAATGGAGTGATTCATTGACAGCCCTATCTACCTTGGGATACACGTGTCATTGAACATTGGACCTGATAGGAGGATGCCTTTTATTTTTTTACTTGGTGACAACGAAAGTGCCTGTATATGTGTATATTAGGTAAGGAGCAGTTTGAGCTATAAATAGGGTTGAAATGATATGCAGAGAAGGAGTGGATGCTAGGAGCGCAAAGAGATAAATATGGAAATATGGAAATGTACGCAGTGGATTAAAATTTGATGAATTTCAAACAAAATTCCACCTCCACCATCATTTTTTTTTCTCCCCCCGTAAGGATTGTGCATGTGTGTGTGTGTGTGCGTGTCACTCTTGTGCAATTAGCTTCTGAAGTCACGCTTGACTGATTGTGAAGCTTAAATCCCGGAGCCCACAGGAAAACTGCGGTGTACAAGCAGTCTGCGCCAGAGTTGTTAGGGTTTGTAATTGCAGGTTTATGGGTTCACAGGCCGGTAAATCTGCCCATGTACAGCTAAACGCTCTAGCGCACTAACCGTAGCATCACTCCCGTTCACCTCTATCAGCCATGACAAGTCTCCAAACTCTGGGTTTCTCTGTAATGGGGGGCGGGGGAGGCAGCATGATGCACAAAAGTGCAAACGTTAGATGCGATGTGCGTGCGAGGCAGTGGAAGTCTCACAAGACGAGCATAAAAGGGTACAACGCTCGGTTTATCTTTTTTTTAAAAATCTTCTACACTGAAAAAAACCTCAAATAAAACCCGACATGATGATGATATTCCCATTTGAATAGCAGAAATCAGATTTGTACTTTACAGGCCTACCAAAACATTTGTTGGACAAATAGGCACAAGCGAGTGGTTTGGATAAAAGAGAAACTGAAGACTAAAGAAGGCACTTCATTATCACATCAAACCATGGCTCCTTCCCTTTCATGTCCCCCCACCCACCCACCGCCAAAAAAAAAAAAGGCAGACACCTACATGAAAACACACGTATTGCCCCACTCCACCTACACCAACATGCCACACACACACACACACACAGACACACACACTTTTTCAGTGCTGTCTCCTGGGTGCTAATCTAACGTGGGTTTGTCTATTTCTTCTTGGCTTTGATGTCTTTCACCCTCTCCACCTGACTTGCCCAAGTCACCTGAGAAGAGAGAGCCTATCAGGCTTCTGGGCTGTCAGCCATGAGCGACAGAGGGTGGCGATTAATTTCACCTAATCACTGTCCCAGCATGATTACCAGCGGGAGCTGCTGACCTGAATGACATTTGTGAAATGTCTTTCATGAGTGAAAACAGCTCTCTTATGTCACTGACAAGCTCTTTGCTTTTATTTTGTGCCAAGGGACCGTGAGCGAGTGCAAGAGATGGGTGTGAGTGGGGTCAAGGTCAGAAACTAACAGAAACAAAAGAAAGAGGAAAAAAAAGCTTGATTAGAAAGATATAGGATTAATGGACTATTCCAAGGAGGACTGTTTCCGGGTCTGAATTAATGGCGATCGACCTCCTTGTAAAAACAAATTTGGACAACATGATCAAGCCCTTTAGAGGGAAAATCCTAAAAAAATCCCCCCCCAAAACAAAAAAAACATGAAACAAAACAAAAAACAATAAAGTTATCCTGACATTTATTTAAGTCATAAACTTGGTCTTTAGACAGTAAGAGTGGTTGCTGAGAATGAGTCTGCCACCTGATTTAATGTCCATCAGCTATTCATATCTCTTTGTTCATGTGCATAGCAAGATTTCTTAATACCAGCGAGGGCCCTTTTTTTTTCTTAAAGCCTTAGATTAATAATAATAAACTGAAACTATGGGAACAGAAGATTGTGCATGAAATTTCTGTAATATTCTCAGGCTAATGTGTTATGCTTGGGATAAATATAGCGCACAAAGACCTAAAATTGTTGACAATATGCACTGTTATGTGTAAACACACATCAAATAAGTGAGCCCAAATACACCATGATATAGATGGTGTGTAATTAATGTTTGCTGAATGATGCACTTTATTGCATTTCATTTATGTGGGTCACAAGGTTAATAACCCACTTTAGTGATATATAACATTCATCTCATGCAGAAGCCTCTGATGGAATATGTGAATCCAGCATGTAATTTACTGTCAGAACATTTCCTTTCCCTCCATCTCTCAAACCCTCGGCAATAGTGACCTCTATCTCATGGCTACACTCCACAATAACTACCTCCTGCTAACTGTATCTATTTGGTGTCATCTGTTGCTTCACACTAAAGTGTGATTGTCGAGGCGGATGGATGAGTTTGGGGGGCGGCTGAGGGCATGATGCATCTATTTCTGCAATAAGTCCACTCTGATGACGGCGCCTGTGTAGCAGAGATATCTCAGTAAACTGAATATCATTCTCTGAGACATGAGATATGAGCGTGAGCAGCTTCATGTGCTGCTCTGCTCTCAGTGCTGTCGGGGGGATAAAAGGAGGGAGAGTAGAGAATCCACTGAGAAACTCGTTGAGACGCGACGGTGTGGCACACACATTTCTGTGCCGAGAAACAAAGAAACAGTGAGTGGACACACTGCAAAATGAGAGTCAGTCAGAAGCGTAATACCCACATGGCTAGATGTCCAATGATGTTAAATATCTAAAGATTGTTGTGACAGTTTATGGCTTGTTATATGTATACTTTATTAGCTGCAGTGCAGAGTGATAAGATGAGGCAGCGTAGGTTCTTATTTGGCTAAACATGAGGGTGGAGTGATGTCTGCTTGGCCAATGCTCATTTCATAAACCAATTCGTCGCCGATGTTCCCTCAACATATTTAGCAGACCATTGTGCAAGTTGCATTTAAAGAGGGCAGAGGTATTTCTGGTTCCAGTTTATTCAATTTCTTTTTTTCATATGGTGGATATAATTTGTACTTTCTCAGTTCTGCAGCAATCTGCATTCAATGACAGTCCTTGAGCCTACATAATGAGTTCCACCACAGAATGTGCTGGTTATTAATCTTTTAATGAAGGTCTCCCCGAGGGCAGGTGACGGTCATTCAGTACTGGTTATTGGCCTTGTTCATTGTGTACAAAGACATCTCATCATAATATGTACTGTAGATTATGAAATCCATAAATGCATTAGAAGCAGAGTAGAACTTTCTGGCACAACTTTACCTACTTTTCAGGTAGGTAAAGAGAATAAAATCATAACGAGTTAAAGCTCCTGCAACACTTGTAGCAAACAGAGCAACTTTACCGACTGACTGATGGGTTTTGGCTTCATCATTTGCCCAAATAGTTATTCTGAACTAGTTGCCCACACAGTCTTTGTCAGAAAGGTGGACCGCTACCATATTTCTTTCATAAGTCTTTCTGACATGCTGTGTTACTTATTAATGCTTTGTAGTTGTGAGTTGTTTCAACAGGTGTTTTGGTTATTTTTACACAACCCTTGCTCCTTTAGCAACTATCAGAAATGTTATGCTAGGATTAAAAAATAAAAAAAAAAGTTTTAAAAAAACATGAATTCCTCACTTTCAGAATTTTCTATTGTGGCTTTGTAGAAATGAATCTACATCAAATCTGTAAAACTCCTGCTAATCTAAACTGCTGCTGATAGCTAAATTCCTGATAATAGCGATAATCTGTAAATAGCTAAATTTTAGCCCTGTGAATGTACTGTTAAAACTCACACTTATTACACACCATAGTGGCAAAGATGTATTATTATTTCAACTTGTAACAGATGTAAAGCTGTAGAGCAAACTAAAAGAGGTAAAAGTAAATATATTCTTGTTCTTTGTGGGGGGATTTCCATCAACTCATAACATGCAAACTCTGCCTTTTGTGCTCTCTGTGATAAACCAGTGATTCTCCTAAAATGTGAGGGGAAAAAATGATGCTCTGACTTTGTCCATTGTGCAGAAAAACGATAGGATAATCTACAAAATACTTTATCTCATCAAGGCATGAAAGCTTCCTCCTGTTTAGCTTGAGATTTGTTTGGGCAGCATAAAATTGTGAGACAATTGGTTGCTGTCATCGACTGTGTTATAGAAATAGAATAGCTTTTTCCTGTTTTTAGTCTTACTGATAAACAGGCTGTAACATTAACTTCATGTTCACTTTATAGAGCAAGAACGATAACAATCTTATTACCGAGTATCTTCAGCATGAAAGCATGCAGGTACATTTCCCAAAAAAGCCACAGAGGATTAATAACAGTGCAAATATGTCACACACAACTATGGGTACTAATTAAAATTTCAGGGTTTTCTTCATTTAAAAAGCATTAACACAGTCAAACCTTTGACTACTATTGTGACATCCATTTAAAGTACTTTTAATAAATTTAATAAAAATCAAGTGTTTAAAGTCAAAGCCGGTAAAGCCAGATAATTTAAAAACACACTTTTGAAAACACATCTAATAAGCTATTTCTAAAATGAATGTCAGTGACATTTACCATTTTGATTTATATTTAAAAAAATATACTTTCAGCTTAAATAAAATTTAAAAATTAGATCATTCTCATTTGCTAATGACTTACATAAGGTCATGTGTTCATTTATTTTTTTCCTGCCTTGACAGCATCAGTCAGAACTCACTTTATTGACTTCAGCTCATTTAAAAAATTGGTGCCTAGATTTTAACTGGCACCTAGAAATATGAGAATACTGCTCCAGCATTAGCAAATTTACAGTGGCTGCCCATTAAATTTCGAACTGATTTTAAAACCTTACTAATGACTTTTAAAGTATTAAATAGGCTTGCTGCCAATTATATGAAGAACTTGCTAGTCATGTGTCTGGGCACTTAGTTACATCTGGGCTGCTGGTTATTCTGAAATGTCTACTAGTAAACAAAGATCAGCAGGCCTTTATCATTAGAGCTCTCAAACTGTGAACAGTCTGGCCAGTCAAGACACAATGTCGACTTCTTTATGGTCTTTTCAGTTTCTTAAAAATTTTTTTTTATAGCTTTCACAACCGTCTGATAGATGGCAATGTTGGTTTTATTTTTCTTGTACATTCTTACTTTTTAACTTTTTTTTTTAACCATGTCTCAGACTTTTTAAAACATTTTTCTTTCTGTGAACCTCTTTGTAACTTTAAGAAAAGTGCTTTATAAACAATAATTATTATTAATACTTACAAATAAATAGCAGATTTTGTTGTGATTCCATCAGAAGAACAGTAATAAATATCTAAATCCCATTTGTAATAAAAACACTTCATTAGGTTCATTAGGTCAGATAGCTTTATGTGTGCTATTTTACGACACTATGGGAATATAGGAATATTTGAAATGAAATATAATCAGTAGGTCAGTTATTGGCGGTCACAACAGCTGTTTTACTAAACTGTGAAGGGGCACATCTTTGACATTGGGGGTTTATAGCTGCTTCGCTGCTGTCTCTGCCAGGAACATTAACCCAGCTAGACATGCAGGGTTAAGGCTTATAAAGGGCAACACACCACCCTTGCCATGGCACTTATTTGGCATCCCTCTGTGGCACTGAGTAACAAGCATTGAATTATTCATTAAGTATTTCAACATCTCTGCGTTTATTTGAAATTTAATTTGTACTAGGGGACGGGGAGGAAGGGGCCTTCCTCTCACTTTCTCTATGAAATGTCCCTTACTGGCTACCATTCTGCCTCAGGCTACATATGCGCTCACTCTTTTTCTCTCTATCTTGAGTCATCATAGGATATACATTAGGTATTAAAGTAATGGTCTTTCAGGCCACAGTCATCGGGTCTGGTTAAGTATAATTACTGCCAATTAAAGTAGCAGTGCAAAATGGAGTCAATGGAGTGATTGCAAACAATGAGGCATGCTACATTGCTGGTAGCAGGGTAGCCTAAGTGAATATAGATATATAGATTTTGATAATGTAGCATGGTGGTGAAAAAAAATCTATTTTTATTTTCTATAAGAGCTTATTTATAAACTGTGCATAGCCTGAAGTCAAAGCTCTGAAAACAGATTATGGTTAAGCTTACAGAGAGGATGCAGTTTTCCTCCAGCAACAAAAAAGCCATCATTCATTTTAACTGTGCTATTTAAACTGTTGCTTGAAGAGAGAATCTAAAGAACGCTACAACTCGATGTCCCTTAGAGACAATGCTTTTCCAATTATGCTGTGCTGTGCTGTCATGTCTGTTGGTGTAAGACCAGCGCCTGTTTGTTCTATGTACTTGTGGACATTGCGTGTGATAAATGGAGGGGCATACGTCAGCAGCCTGACTGAAAGGGCTGCAACCCCTCACTTCCTCCCGGTGATGGAAATGGGGAAATAATGAGGCCTATTTCTGCTCTGTGTGAGCAGTGTTTGTGTTTGTATGTGTGTTGGGGGGGGGGTAAGGAGTAATGAATCTCCTCTTCATCCTCTCCCTTAGACAGTGGCATCTGCCTCAGCCCATCTCCTCTCTAATTCATCTCCCAAGGAAAACAAGCAGGCCACAGACCACTGATCTAAACAACAACACCTAGAAAGCCACCATTAGAGTTGGAGGCAAAGCATCAGTGACATGATGGAGTTCTTTTCTGGTTTGAGCCTAATGACCTTCTCCTTTGTTCGGTTTGGACACCCAAGGAAGGTGCATCTTTTGTGAACGATGATTTGAAAGCATGTTCTCTAAATAAAAAAAAGTAGAGCATGGTAGCAGTAGCTGGACAGCAACAAAGAAGTCGAAAAAATAAAAAGTTTATTCAAGTAAAGCAGTAAATGCCGCTTTTAAGACATGTTGTAGGCGACATGTGTGTATTTGTTGGGGAAGAAAAATGACCATTTCAGACGAATGAAAGAGCACTGAATAAAGCAAAATAAATCAATGTAACCTCTAGTGGCAGTGAACCGAGCCCAAGCAGAACATTATTACTATTAGGATTTGTTGACCTCATCTGGCAAATATTGGATACATATTGATCCAACACTAGGGAAACATGATATTCCAGCTTCTCACAACTTGAGTTTAGACATCACATGCTGAAAAAACAGAGGTATTCCTATTTATTTATTTAATGTTGGATTTTTAAATCAAATATCATGATACATGGATATATCTGAAATGGAATTATCTTAGAAACTATTGGTTGGGCTAATTGAGGAGATATGGATTTTAACTGATTTTACAAGAAATGACCTTTAGTTTCACTCAGCTATTAACTCTCTAAGTCAGAGCTTAATCATACACATACTTGTGCTAAAGTATCATGCCATGAAGTTTTGTGTTTTTATTAGAAAACAAACACTGAAACTCCGATAATGACCACTTACTAGATGGTAGGAGTATTAAATCTAAAAGCATTCAGAAATGAACATCTTGTGAAGTCAAATCCTTTCGGAAGCACATAGTCCTTTTTTTACATTTCAGACTGATCTTTTACTGCCTTAATGACAAATAACAATGCAGACAACATTACGTTATTCACAGGATGAATAAAAAAGAGTTCTATTGATAACATAATTACCATGTTGATTTTTTTAACTTTATATTTAGGTCTTTTAACAGTTTTGTTTTTTAATGTTTCCATAAATGATGGCTGAAGGATAAACAGCTAGCTGTCATCTGTTGCCTTCTCCTCACCCAGAGAGATGTTAAAAAACAAAAAGCAGATCAGAATGAAATTCTACAAGGGATAATCACATTAGCATACACAACACAAACACACTGCAGTATGTTTTAAGCTCCTGATGGCAAGAAAAACAAAGCCAAGAGATGAGGTTGACTTCACTACTCTGATTAAGGGCCCCTCCCCAGAGCGAGTCCTTGAAAGAGTAATGGGCAGTCATGAACTGGCTTTACCTCCATTAACCAAACCAGCAAACATTTACATAATGTACACATAATGTGTTGATTCATTCTGTCCTGATTCAAACAAGGCTCAGATAACTCACTGCGGCTGTATCGTGCTATTCATCACACCAGGTCATTTACATCCAGAAGCACTTTAAAGGCACTGCACATATATCTTGATGTACATACATTATCGGATCTTTTCAGAAAACTATACAGGTACATATGTATCCACATCACCTCATATCATAGGCTCACAGATCATGTCACATAGAGAGACTAAGATGGAGCTCATCAGCCATTTCTCGTACATAACTTTGCTTCTAATTTCAAAGGGATGATGGAAATTCAATTTGAGGTTTATTACCACTGTCATGTCAGACAGTGGACACGGATTCAGTATGTTCAGAATGGAATATAATTGACTTATTTTGTGTATGTTTGTCTGTTTTGTGTAAGTCTGTCTCTCCAAGAGCAACAAAAGAAATCAGGGTCATGTCATATAATGAGCACAATCCACAGACAGGGTCATTGGGTGGTTAATGCCATAGACTTTTCTTATGGATTAATGAATAATATTGAAGCTGGCTCTTGTAAATCTGCACTGTGAAGTAGGT
Source organism: Oreochromis niloticus (assembly GCF_001858045.2). Taxonomy (NCBI): domain Eukaryota; kingdom Metazoa; phylum Chordata; class Actinopteri; order Cichliformes; family Cichlidae; genus Oreochromis; species Oreochromis niloticus. The sequence goes on from NC_031980.2 coordinate 5,028,990, forward strand.
ACTGATTTTAGTTGATGTGTATGTATTTTTACTTGACCATGGCTTATTTGACATGGAGAAAGTCCAACAATCATACCCTTTATAATTAATATTCATCACCACAAATATGCTGATTGTTTTTATCTGACCGTATCTTTTCTTTTATAAATTTTTAATTTTTGAAACAATAAAAAGAGTCAGTATCTAATTATGATTTATCTTAACTACAATACCTTAAATTCCTACTGCATTTTCCTATGTTTCCATATATTTTAAACATTACAGTGTTTGCGTACTGTTTAGCAACATATCCAATAATTCACAACTTAAATTCTTTGAGACTTTACGACTGGAAAATCTTAGGAATTATTATCTGGTCAGCTCTGAAAAAATATTTCCCCAAATCTCACTTTCCTGTAGTAGCGTACTGTTAACTAAAACGGCACGACAGCTTACATGGAAGCAGGAACAGGTACTATCTATACCACATGTAAAAGGTACATATGGTATACAAAGGATATGCCATAGGTTCTATGACTCTAAGTGACAGATGAGCTATCCATAAAAGCCTTTACTCATCCTGTCTCCATAACAGAGAGAATTAATGATCATGAACAACTACAAAACTTATTGGTGCCATGTGTGTCAAGCAACCCTCCCACTTTTGGCTGATATTGATATTAATTAAAACTAAAACAACAACAACAAAACTCAGAGGAAAGATACCTGCAAATGGCTGTAAGCGACCACGCATCCACTGCTCTGTGTTTTAGCACTTGGATTATTATCAGAGGCAAGAGAAGCTTCATTAATCTAACCAGTTATATACTTAATTGCATTTTATGCTGTCTTTATGGAAACTTTGTTTTTTAATAGATTTGGAACTTGGGGAACGAAGCTGTTTGAGGACATCCTGAAAAGCTATTTGCCCCTTATCTATCTATCTATCTATCTATCTATCTATCTATCTATCTATCTATCTATCTATCTATCTAATGGATGTCTGTGTGTTTTCTGTACACATTTGTTAAACACTGCAATATATGAGGACAGTGTTTCATTCCCATGTCTATATAGATCATCTTCTTGTAAAAATCCTGACTTTCTGCTTGATACTTGCACGCATGGTTAGAAACATTCAAAAGTCAGCCAGAGATGCTTTCACCCATTTCCTGGATGTTCTCCAGAGATGATAAAAAGGATATGTAGATCATTTGTTTTTACCAGTAAACAGTCAATGTAATGTTTTAATGTAATGAGAAGAGGGTCCAACACTTAACAATTGTCAGTTCTTTCAATCTGGGTTATAACTCAACCTATTGAACCTGCCTCCAGCACCTACTGCATCCAGCTGAACCCATTAATCCATAGGCTCCCCTGTGATCACCATCCCACACACTTCCCTGTGCCCATACCCAAATAAATTACCTAGTCACTTTAGAGGAGCCTCTCCTGAGTATATAAATGCAAGCAGAGAGGGCAAACATGGGTAATGAAAGGATATAGGAGTTAATAGGAAGTGCATAAGCGTCACTCAAAAACTCAGGTTTTATCACCATAGTCAGTTAACTTTTCCTCCAGAATGCCTTTTCATGCTCTTGCTCTACATACACATTTACACCTTTCAGCATGGCAGCCTGAATAAGACACTCAATGAAATAGCACATGCCAGTTTTACTGACCAAACTGGATAAAGCAAAGCCAGCACGTCCACAAAACAAACACCATCAGCTGCTGTTTGGTCTCTGAGCTCCTTCATGAACTCCATCGAGGAAAAGCAAACATCAAGCAGACACATTTCACCAAGTGAGCCCACCCTGCATGCTGCTGCAAAGTGTTGCACAGCTGAGGAGGCCTATGCCAAGACAAGTTAAGCCTTTGACATGTTTGTGAGTCAGGACCTCACTGGTGAAGAGTGTGTTCATGCATAAGTGTGTGCTTGAACCCAATAGGAAGCATCAATTTTTGTTACCTCTCACACATGAGACCAAAGACATGGGTGCATACATTAGCGCTTCTCACATGTCGAAAATTATTTATGCTCAGTATTAACTCCAAGTCCATGGCGACAAACACACACACACAAACACACAGTGTCCTTATTAAAATTCGTTGGCTTCTGCACCAGCACTGTGGAGTGAGGGCTGCATAAGTCCTTCCAAAGATAACAAAGAGAAAGCAGGCTATTGTCTCTTTCTAATCCTTTTGAATGAATACCGGGAAAAGTGAAGCTGCAAGTGGAAGTTTCAGTGCAATGACATCTACAGCCCAGTGTTTGCACAGAAAACAGGTGTTGTCTGACAACATTAAAATCATTTGCACAACATACTTAGGCAGTGCAAAATACTTCTTTCTTGTAAACTCTGGATTTCTTTTCCTTCTCTGTATTGCATTTTTATATACTCAATTTATTCAACGCTTAAAATTTAAAATTGTTTAGAGCAATACATTTTGCCAGGGCAAGCAAGGCTAGCAGTGCTTGCTCAGTGAAATTTAAAAACATGTGTCAATTAAACCATATAAAAATTTGAGCAATCTCTCTCTGTAAAGCTCTCCGTGCATTTTGCTGCATGTTTGCATCCTTCCTGTAAATTACTGCCATCTCGTGGCCACATTTGACTATTGTCTCTAGAAGCTACTTTGGCCAAATTTAGCATGTTAGTAACTGAAACAAAGTGCAGCAAGACATAGAAGGCTGTCAGTTTCCATAAAGAATAAAAGACCAGCATCACAAAATCCCAAAATGGTATATTTTAAAACTGATCAAATCTTATTATTAGGTCTTTGCCTCATACACATCAGGGTTTCTGGGAATTTTAAAGTGATCCTTTATCAAGCCATGTGCAGGAAAAGCTGACCTAGATGGAGGAGATCTAAAGACTAGTCATTTGTTTTCCATTTGATCATTTGTTGGATTCATTTTAAATGACTGTGAGGTAAATCTGACAGTGATTATTTTCTGATTTACATGTTAATAATTTTTAGAATTATATTACTTTTTATTCCAGATATAACCAATGTATCAACATCTCCACAGTGATCAAAGTGAGACCAAAGTGATGCCTTCAGAGAACCTGATTTAGCCAAGACTAAACTTAAATTATGTAAAAGGCATAAGCAAGCTGCAAATCTTCACATTGGAAGACATAACATCTAGGCCAGGGAATCTATATTTTGTATTGTAAGCTTTCTGGCTTCTGTGCCCTGATTTCTACTGACCAATCACATTTGAATAGACTTTGGTAGCATGTAATTGCCTAAACCATATTGTCTGATGGTGAGATAAATTTTTCTTCTCCTTTTGTAATCTGCATTAGTAAACAATTATTGCTGGGAAAACACTGAAATTTTGGCCTTGATATTGGTTATTAAACCAGAAAACCTATTTCCAATTGGCACTTTGGAAAAAGGAGCATACATTTATTGACCAACTACCATGAAAAGGAACAGACCAGACTCTAAAAGTTCTTCCTCACAGTTTGTTTTTTGATCAGTCTCTTCAATGAACATTTTCCCCAGCTTGCCTCCTGGCCAAATCTCTTTTAGATATATTGTGCTGGTGATGGTCAATGAACTCCCTGAGCCTGCAATAAGCTGCCCCTGAAGAACTCTTAAGCCCTCCTCGATCAGTCACTCAATGAAACATTAGATGCTGCAGCAAAATTAATGCAGCTGAAATTAAATGAGAACACTGAAAAGACTCCCCTTCAGGAAAAAGAAGTGAGCATCTTAAGCTTAAAATCGATCAGTGTAGGAGTTGGGCAAGGTTCTTTATTAACTTTGCAGAGGACCTTCCCCATAGACCTAACTGTGGACAAACACAACTGAGGTGTCAGCAGGTATAAAATGTGCTTAGATGGACTTCTGAGCTTTGTAAATACATTAGCTTTGAGCTGGGTATATAGCTAATATCAGCTCCTCCCAGCTGGAGAGGGCAGTTATTACCATTAATTATCCCTTCCTCATATTGTCCGCTGTTCACAGAAAACTCAGAAAACACAGAAAAAGAGAACTTTTGCGCTGTATGTATGCTTCTCTGTCATTTTATTTTCATGTATCTATTTCATTAATCTATATTTAATGTTGTTTTTTTTATTGAAATTTATTGAAAAAAGCACCACAGGGTGAGGTTGCATGTGCAGAGAAGGAGGGAAGCATGCTCACTGATCTAATAAAGGTACACATATAATATAAGATTTCGAGTGCTTCTTTTGAAAATTGAAAACAGGACCCTTGATTCCAACCGGCAGAAGCTAAATAAATAGTCTCAGAAGAAAAGAGTAAAAAGGAATCAGCTGCAGAAAGATCATTCAGGTTTAAAGCCTCTCATTGTAAACCATGCTGGGGCCCCGTGTCTCGTCATGAATACTATCTTTCCTTTACAACAAAAGCGATATAGTCCATTATTGCTGGAGTTATTTGTCAGATGTAAACAAACGGGTATGAAGACAGACATGTAAGATGCAGCTGAAACAGAAAGCAAATATAATTCATGGTTTTATTGTTGTGAGGTCCGGAGCCACAATATCTATTTTAATACTAATCAGCAATAGTAGCTGCAAACCACTAAAAGCAGCGTGTACTGCAGAGGGCAACAAATTAAATTCACCCCCAGGGGACAGCTATAACGTGGCTCTGTAGAAATGATGTGCTTTTACTGGATGCGCAACATAACACATTTCTTGTGAAATACAAACATGCTGTGTTACAAGGCCAGATGCAAGGAGATTACAAGGACAGCAAACAAATGCTATGATCTAAAATATGCATAGAATATTCTGTGCGAGTGTGTGTGTGTTATATAAATTACCAAATTACTGTATTACCAATGGACGTTGTCTATATAGTAAATTATGCATACTTATTCACAGTAGCCAGCTAATTTCATTTACATCACTATCATTCACCAATGACAATTATCAGTTTGCTTTCAACAGCAAGAGAACTAAGGCTGTAAAATACCATATGATGAAGCTGGCTGAGAAGCCATGCCTTTCTATTATACTAAGGTTGTGTCTCCAGTCTGTCTCGGGCTTCATTTCCACGTCTGCTCCTCCACCTCTTTAGTGCAGCCAAGGTGAAATAGTGCACAGAAGGAACACGGTTCTAACTGTCAGCAGCTGAGATGCATTCAGCCCCATCCTCCTGCACCACTAAGCTCTTCCACAAGCTTTCTAGCTAGAGGAACAAGTTTCAATTCCACAACTTTTGCCAGTGTCAGTCCAAATAAACAAGTACAAGAATGTAGCTCACACGCTGAAAGAGAATAAGACAGAGACATGAAAGAAGAGTGAAAAGGAGAGCCAGTTAACAGTGTACTCTGTATTTATGTGGGGGACATGAGAAGAAAGCACAGAGAGGGAGAGAGAAAGAGAGGGTATATAAAGGGGAACTGGATCACAAGATGGTGCCTCATTTATTCATTGTTCAGTCATGCATACTTCGAAGAAATTATTCTTCTGTCATAAGTTGAAAGATGAGCAACACTTTTTGTGGATTTGGGCCCTCAGAGCATGGACACTAGTATCCTTACTGATTAAATGGAGAGCATCAGTGAAACTGTTTTAGACACGCGGTATTACCATAAAAATGTACATTCATCATTAACATTTCTTTCTGAGGGTAACTGTTAATCAACAGAAAATTATGAGACACTATTTTATTAAATAAAATAGTGTCTCTGAGCACTGAGCAACATTTGGCTCCATTTGGCTCCATTTGGGATGTCTCCTACATGAAAGACTGTCCTAGAGTGTATTCCTCAACTGGTTGTGAGTGTTTGATGGAGGTTGCCTGCTTGTTTCTGGCAGTCGCTGTGAAACTAATTCCAACAGCCCCGTTCATGCAGACCTACAGACCAGTCAGTGACCATCCTGGGAAACACTGGTTACTAGGGAAAAGTGTGTATTCTGCAATTGGTTGGCAAGTTGGTTGCTGTAGGTTGACAGGAGTTGCTAGCATGGAATTGGCTGCAAATAGGTATACAGTACTGCACCACAAACCTCCTTGTGATTGCTTTGGTAGCTAGTAGGTTGCTACTGTCGCCAGTAGTTTGCATGGAAGACATCGACTTGAGATGTCTGCGATCACTTGCAAACTGCTTGCCAAGTGGTAGCAAAACTGTTAAAAGAGGATTTGCCTTTGAAATAAAAGCTGGATTTTTTGACATTATTGCAACAACTTGGCTGGTTGTTGCGATAATGCACAACTCTTACTTTGAAGGCTATCATGCTCTCATTCTGGCATGTATTACACTTTTTCATCAATCACAACAGAATGGGGAGTAAATGGTGAGCATTTGTAGACAAGTTGGGATTTTCCTTTTTGGGTGACTCTTGTTGCTACTGTGCTAGGGTTTTGTTTTGTTTTGTTTTGTTTTTTAGGGGATAAGAGGTTTTCTGCACCGTATGGAACAACAAACAATGAAGGGCATTACGTGTCCTTGAGACTGAGTGCTCAGAAATGCCAATTACTTTGTACTTCCTCTACTTCACAATAAAAGTCAGTTCCAACTTTAAAAACAAACTTGGACAGGATTATTTATCACAATTGATTTTCAAACTGTTTTACTAACCGAACTATGGCTGAACACTAAGAATGTTATTTGGCAAATGTATGCATTGTTAACATCCCAACGTTTTACCAGTGCATGCCAGCCTGAGCTTTTCTAAAGGTTTTGATTCACTCAAAAAGCATGGTAGACTACAAGAAGGCTACTCTGTAAAGCACAGTACAAAAAAGAAGTCATTTTCAATGAAATGTTCCCTGCTAACGCAAGTTAAATCAAGTATTCGTATAATGTTGACACATAAAAAAAGAATTTTTCCTGTAAATATACTGCCTCAAATCACTGGCATCAATGCAGGAGTATAAATCCTAACTCATGCAAAAGTGCCTGAAATTATTGTAGGTGTTGCTGGAAACTAATCAAGAGCATCACTACCTTTTTCTTTCCTCTGTGATTGAAAATGATATTTGGCAACAAATTAAGGACACTGGGGTCATTTATTTTCAAAGATATTGCATTTTTTTCCCTTGCAGTCTGGCATATAAAAGGAGAGCAATGGCTGAAATCAGTGAGGCAGCTTGGAGATCTTTCAAAGGCGCTAAGCAAGTCATTTTAAATGTATCTCAGTAGAATTTCATAAAGCTGAAACAGTAAGACAAGCTCTTAATTATGGCATGACTACGGATTTCTTATTGAATATAAAGTCCAGATTTGGCTGTCTTTGCACAAATAAGTAGGCTGGAGGTTGTCTGACGGAGGGCAGTGACTGCTATTCCTCATCATGAAGTGAAATAGGATAATCACTGACAAATCAATAAAAGCAATAAAGTTAAGTTTGTTACGTTTGCTTAATGAATGCTAATGAACCTTTCGCATTTGTCATGCAGCTGCTTTTAAAATAAAGAATCTGCATGTACAATGAGTGACTTTACATCTAAGTAACATTCTCAGGAGAGGAATAAGTTCTATTCTTATGCGCTACATCATAATAACTACTTTTTATTTACAACAGAAATATGGAACATTGCTATTTTTGGGCTATGCATCTTTGTATCGTTACATCTGTTCACCAGCTGTCTGTGTTAACATTTTGGCTTATAAATTAATACTGCAACACCTGTTTCATTTTACATTCTAATTTCTTTGCAGGATAATAAACTGATTCAATTCTAAAGCATACATATATGCTGTTCCAGGCAAGCAACAGGTTCTTTAGTTGTATGTTTTACTACACCACTACGAGGCTGGCATTGCTGCAAAATCACGACTGTGAACAGAAACATTTTCAGGGTCATGGCTGTCTGGAATCTTGCCAAAATAGAATTAGACGGAAGAATAAGGGTCTATTTGTCAATCCTTAGCAAGGTAACACAGATACAGTCGCTGATAGTCACACCTCTGGGTAATTTACCATTTGCAGTCTGCCGCACTTGGACTTCTTTGAAACCAGGAAGAAAAACATAATAACAACCACACACAAACACACAAACAGAAAGAGGCTAAACTCACATGAAAAAATACCAAGTCCATGAACAAAACAACTACAACCTTATTACTGTAAAGCAACAATGGGCAATTGTTTTTGGGCAATGTTGGAAAATGAAAATGGTCTGTGATGACTCAAATCCATCACACTTACAGTAGACGTCCACCCTAATGGACTTGATGGCAGGAGAGCCAAGGCCGTTCTCAGCCTTGCAGTAGTAGCGGCCTCCCTGGGTCCTCTGGATCTTTGCGATGTGCAATGTTTCGTTGAAGACGCTGGAGTCCTGGAAACGATCTGACACACTACCAGCTGTCTTTGTCCACCGGATCTACAAAGAAGAAGAAGTGAAAATTACTACGCTTTTCAATGACTTGACAGAAGAGACACAGAACAGACTCAGTTAAGAAGCTAATATACAGTGTAAGTATAGAATAAATACCACAGCCAACATAAACAAAAAAAGGGCAGGTAAAACATACTTGGTAAAAACTCTGAAGCTGTTGCAATCTCAAGAAAACGTTCATTTTTTAAAAAAAACCCATTTTATTCCGATTGGAACAAAATTACTGTTTTTATTCAGTTTTCTTTTGATCACAATAAAGCTTTTGATCACAATAGAGGAACTCAACACTTCCTCCATTTTTTTTTCCTGTGAAGCGGCTACTGGAAAATAGAGCTACAATAAGGCTTTTGATGTGAAACATTCACAGTGGCATTTCATTGCCAAAAGATTAACTAAAAAACACATAAACTGGATGGGAAAGAAAAATCTGTTGAAATGATTCAGTAAATCTGTTAAAGAATGCAGTGAATCATTTTAGGAAGATGGCAAACATCAACAACTATGATCAGGTTAAAGACTTCATAGCCTTGTTGTTGTGAGATTGCAAGAAAAAAAACAGTAAACTGCAACAAGTGACTGTAGTCTGCATCATTTACAATGTGATATACTTTGACTTGTGCACAAATGAAACAAATAATATTGTGTTAAGCAGTGATATGTAGTGGCATCCATAAACAATTTTTGTCACTAATCCACAGAGCCAACTTATACATGTAGCTTTTTCCCCAGTGTATGTGTTTAGTGTTAGTATGTGTTTAGTGCTAAACTAAGCGAATCCATGTTTTATGAATAGATATCTGAGCAATATTGATCTTCAAATCTAATCAATGTAGTCTGTGCAGTACACATAATATATAAAATTTAAAAACAAATTACCATACAACATCTATAAAAATAAGTAAAATCGAAAATAGAAACGAAGGTCTGTCTGTATCATATGCTGGCCTTGCTCTCCCTGCAGATGATGTAAATCAAATTCTCCGGCAGCTATGATGAACTGCATGTTTGCCACTCTGTTTTTCACATTTCATTTCATTTCATTTATTTATTTATCCTGCATTCATTTTATGCGGGAACATTCCTTCTCGAAGCAGCTGAAAGGTTCTTTTGTGAAGCACAAAGTGTTGATTTGGTACCTAAAATCTTCATCTAACTCACTTTCCTCTGTTCCACACAAGACTGACCTCAGCATGGCCTTCTCAGCATGAGTACCTTTCACGAACTGATGAGACCCAGTTAGCCCATGGCATTGAGGTGTAATGAAAGGTGAAATAGTGTTACTCTCCAACATGAGGTTGTAATTGACTCTCCATCATCTCCCTCTCCTGTCCTCATTAAAGCATACAGCATGAACAGGTACTGTGACAACTCTGGCCCGGGGGCCACACAGCCAGAACCGTGAAGCATAAAGCGCCATTCAATCCCTCATCCTAAGTAAGCTACAGATGGACTGGCTTTGCCTGCAGAGCCTTACATATCTCTGTCTAGGCAAGGGAGGCTATGAATTAGAATCCAATATCTCCACACTGTATGGTGATAGCATCATCTTGGATACTGATAACATCCCATTTTGCAGCGATAGCATCAGATGGAACAGGGATATCATTGCATGCAGGGATAGGGATTGGGTGCTATCACAGAGATTGCTGCAGCGCTGCTCTAGCTGTAGGGTTTTAACCATGACGACTCCATTCCAAGGTTACGACAGTTTGAAGTTTGGTCATTTTCCAAACAGATACGAGAAAGGAAAGGGAAGGGTGGGTGGCCCAAAACCTGATAATGGTAACCTATTCCAGAGGCGTTTTTGGACCTTGGGGGCAGAGGATGACATGAAGCAAAAAATTGAAGCTTATCAGTTTCACATTCTCTGTCTTGCTTGAGGTGTTACTTTTCAGAGAGGTAGAAATAAATTAGATACCTTTAAAATTTATATACAGCGAGTGTGTGTAAGTTACTAATTCTTTTCCGAAAAAAAAAAAATCTACTGTCAGACTAAGCTTATACACCATCCCTTTACACAGAGGCCATACTACCATTAAAAATAAAAGCCTCTAAATTAGCACACGGCATACAAAAGACTCCACTTGGCCTGTTTAAAATGCATCGAGAGACACTGAGAGAAAGCACTTGATGAAAAAGCCCAAACTCAGCAGCTGATAGACGCAAAAGCCACACCGTCGGAAAATCTGGGGGCCTGTTCTAACAGTTAGGGACATCATGAGTTCAGCACAACAAGCGCTAAAGTTAAATAACTTATGAGCATAAATTAGATGGGAGCAGAGTTTCTGAATACTGTGTCACTACAGTGCTCTGGATTCCCTCATGCAAATACAAAGCGAGCTGGCTTACGGCGACCTCAGCAGAATTCAATATTCACCCAGCTTATACCCCCAGTCATTTTCTTTGGCTTTTGTGTAAAGAGCTTTGAGTTTTCAGAAAATGCAGTATCAATAAATGCATTGTTAGAGTGACACTAAGAAGTGGGTATTCAAATAACTCTTTATATTTTCAAAAAAGGGAAATTGCAGCAGACCACATTATTGGTGAGCTTTCAACTCCTTCTGTACCCTCAGGCTATTTTCATTCCCGCACTCTTCTGACTTTTTTTTTACCTCTGCCCACAAGGGGCGTCCTGAAGTATACCCGGTGAGAACAGTTTGACCCTCTTCACTCTCCTCAGCGCAATGCAAATACTCTTGATCTGAGAGGCGCTGGCAGATTTGAGCAATATGATAATTGTTCCTCCCGGCCCACTGAAAGCCTAGCTGGGTTTTTTTCTGGTCTTTTCAAGGACTACGTCAAACAAAACTCGTAAAGTACCTACGAGTATACAGTAGGGAATGTGTCAAACTACCCGTGGTGTACCAGCTAGTAACAGTTTTCTAGCAGAATATTATTCCTGTCTGTGCCTTCTGATTAAAAAAAACTGCTTTATTTCACATTTTGTGAAAGCACAATGACAAAGCAAAGTCAACACAATAATAACGGTTTTTTTTTTGTTTTCCTTAAATCAGACAACCCTAGCAGGAATTACAGTATTTGCTTACATGGAAAGCAGAAGCTTGTATAGATTAATATCCAACTGAATATCCCAGCAGCGTCTGAGACCACACATGCTGAGATGTCACAGCACGAGCTAATTAAAATGCACCCAGTGTCTGTTGTTATGCAGTGATCATATGCTGGAGCACGCATCTTCGGTGAATCTGCCATATTGCCCGCTGTGACGTTTCCCTCTACCGAACTTGAGACTAGTTTCTAATTGCCAGCCATCTTTTCTTTTAGGCAGTGACAGTGGTCTGTGCTGCACAGTGGTGCAGACAAGTGTGGCTGAGCATGACAATCAAGTGATCAGAAGAAGCAGCAGGGGGTCCACAAATTGAGAGTGCACTTACACCGCAGGTCTACATTAGAAAATACTGGCCTTTATAAAAATTGGATGATCATTTTGTATGAAACGCATCGCAGTGACAGTTTTGATGTCAGAACCTGAATCAAAGAGGACAAGCACAAGACAGTGACATACATGAAAATGAAACTACATCTGCTTTTTGTTTGTTGAACTGCATAGTGTATGCTTGACTGTTGCTATTAAATTCACTTTTAAGACTGTAGGTAGGTTGGATAGGGTGCAGATTAAGGGAAAGCTCTCAGACAGATCCCCTTTTGATACTGCAGTTTGTATGGCAAACAGTGGAAAAAATAGGAGGTTACATCATGCTCAAAAAAAGCACCATCTGCTAAAGACACTGGCACTGTAGGCTAACTGTCATGGGAGCATCCAAAACAGATCACATACTCCAAGTGGTCCGTATAAAGCGAAATATCCTAGGGCCTGAGGTCAGCTTATTTGTACTTGCTGACCCGTGGTGCTGTGAGTTGAATCTGGCTGGCCAATAATTGAAACACACACACACAAAAAAGGTGTTTGCGATGTGGTTTTGCTGGCTATTGGAGCTTGGTACTCAAACAAAGTACTGTGGACATAATGGATGGAGGCCAGGGCAGAGGAGATGGGGGCAGATGGCTTCATCATCAGGGACTCTTTGATGTCTGTTCATAGCATCAAAGACAATGAACAGATCTGGAGAACAGTGACCATGAAAGTATGAACAGGAAAAGCTGTTTATATTTATGTGGTGGTCTGACACAGAGTCAAAAACACCCAAACAGTGAAAGAAAGACAAATAATATGATTAAGGAAGCAAATAAGACTCACGAAACACTGTTTTTAAAAAAGGAATGAACAAATCTATTTTTCTTTCCAGCTTTGAGTCATCTATCGATGTGCAATTCTCTAAAAAAATAATTTGTAAAAATATTAAAAATATGTACAGTTTTGTAGAAACCCCAGAGGATAGTTTTACATTAGATTTACATATAAATATGTTTTACATTTTTCAAAACACTGAACAACTGCAAATTTTCGCAATTAAAAAGCTTTAGCCAATTGTTTGTTAATGTCGCTTAATAAATGACTTCTTACAAAACTAACACCAATTAAGTTCTTTTCCTTGAGCAATTGATTAATTGACTGCTGTAATACACAGAGATGTTAGTCCTGTAGCAGGGGAGGCACTGCATCAAGTAGGATTTTTTCAAGCCATTTGATATTTGTCATCCTTTTTTATAAATTTGGTAAAGATGTATAAATATACATTTCAGGACTTCTAGACTCATCAGATTTCATCATTCTTATCTTTTTTTAAATTTTCTATAAATTATTAACGTGAAGATCTCAAACTGTGTGCACTCTTTGAATTACAGTTTTAGTAAAACATTTAGTTAAACAGCCAATTCAATTTAAATGTATTTATTTAGAGTCAAATAACAACAACAACAGATCCTAAAATACTATAGAGAAAACCCCCGACAATCAGACAACCTCTTATGTCCCCCTTGGCGACAGTGGGAAGGAAAAACTCCCTTTTAACAAGAAGAAACCTCTGGCAGAACCAGGCTCAGGGAGGGGCAGCCATCTGCTGTGATCGGCTGTGGGTGAGGGGAAGGAAACGGGACAAAAGACACGCTTTGGAGGACAGCCAAGCCACTTGTAGCCAAAGACAGAAAAGTCAGCAGCATCACTAAGGGGGTGAATTTCACTGGCTGACCTTCATGATCACACCCTGAGATGTCTGTGACTGTATTGAGTGGGGGTTTTCCCCTCATAGTCAAGAGGTTTATTAGATGGGGCATTGTTTGGTGCAAAACAGGGCATTGTTAATTTGCAGTTTATGAATCATAAGCTGTTGAATATACCCAAACATAAGATGTTATTATGACCAATGCTGTTGGTCATAATAACATGACCAGTATATTAGGCCGTTTCAAATAGTATTTGAAACAGTATGAGACAACAGAGCGTATTTTAATGTTGAGATATGTTTTATTGTTTTCCTCACTGAGCCAAGATCTGAAAATCCTTCTAGTGACATCTGTACTATACATCCCACAGAATTTGATTTAATTGGTCCCTGATCCCTCCAGATACAAATAGTCCCAGTCTTTCTGCATAGCCCAGGGTAACACCTTGAAATGCCAAACCCACAAGGCAGCAGTCAAAAAACACATATGGTGTGGAGTTGACTGACAGGAACATATATTTATTTGACAATTAAATGGAAAGGCAGAGAAGTCTTGCTGCTGCTACAAGGGTGTTTGTATGTGTGCCTGTATTGGCTTGATGCATGTATGACTTTATTATTAGAAAGCCCTTGTTTTTCTTTCTGAGGTGGGTGGGCGGATAGGCACAGGGCTGACAAGGAGAATGGCTACAAGGAGGATGCTGCCTGGTTGGACACGATCCAGAGACTCCCACCAGTGAGAAGGCCTAAAGGGGCGCCTCTGTAATTTAAGAAGTGTGCATATTGATTGACGTGTGAAGAATTAACGGTGACAAAATCGCCAACCACGGACCCATTTACTCTGCAGTTGGTCCTTTGTGGCGCTATACTTGGCACAGCACTCCTCAGTGTATGCATTAACCCAGCACCAGTCAAAGTCAGAGAAAGAGACAGCAATCTGAACATTAACACTGAAAAAGGCAATTTTGTGATTTGCTATTGCAGAACTAATTGAGGATTTTACTATGCTAGAGATGTGCCATGGGTCTATGTGATATCATCATCCTTGATTCAAGCTGCTGTATGGAAGGATTGCTTTGAAGGAAACTGTTTTCTGTTTCCTGTTTTTGTGTCAGCGTTTTAAGTTTTGCTACCACTTGGTAGCTAGCAAGTTTCTGGTAGCAGCCAAAGCTGCAGTTTGGTGCAACATCCTCTCAGCAATCAATTTTACCTTTGACTTGTAGCAGCCTCTAACAACTGCTGGAACTATTGCATTTGTCTCAGAGGCCTAAAGACATTGACCCGTTTCTGGGCCTGTGCAACTGAGATCTTGGTATAGATATAGAGGGCATGTCTGACTTATCAGTGCTAACTTGCAACTGAACTGTGCCTACCACTATTTTTTAAATAATATTATATGAATTTAGGTCTGAGAAAAACACAAAATGTGATTTTTGTCTTTTTTTCAGGCCTACCTTATATAATTTAGTAAAGTAAAACAAGTTATAGAAAAATGTCTTGCTATACTCTATGGTTATGATGTTTTGGTTAATATAAGGTACTGTAGACAGTTGACAAGATTACAGAGTCTAGTCAAGAGATTATAGTAGATAGGGAAACTAACGGTATTTAGTGCATAATTTCAATTTATTAACCTGTTATAAGCTACTTATTTTATATATATTAATAATTTACTGTATGTATCATACCTATCATCATGTATCATAAAAAACAAGATCATTTATATGATATACAGTAAATCATGGAAATATGTATAGAAGATATCTGCTAGTATCAAAGAGAAGTACATACAAAAGACACAGAAAGCAAACTCACACACACATAAAGAACTGTTCGCTTATCTGTCCGAACTTGCACACTTGTAAAGTATCAAGACAGGACAGAAAAAAAGAAGTACAACCTTTGCAAGTACTGATTATTTTTCCCCTGCATTGGTCTTGAAAGATAGAGAAACTCAGCTCAATTAAAATGTGGAACTTTGGGGCAAAGACAGGCTCAGAACACGTTCTAAGGATTAATATTTAATTCTAATGAAAAGATGGGCTGTTACTGCCGTATTAACTTGCAAGTCTGTTTCCGATGAGGTCACACACCCTTTGGTTTTTCTTGCAACATCACAAAACCAGCCTTAGGTCTACTGCCATTCCAGATAACCTCCTCAGCCTCCTAAACCACTCAGAATGAGTGTGCTCTGCCCCTAGTCCCATGCCACTACCAGAGGGGGGACAAAGCTGACACATCCCAAAGTCCGGAGAGACACAGCCGAGACCCGCTGTGCCAGGGGATCTGCGTGAGTCTCATAATGACTCCGTTTCAAAGGAGATCCTGCCTTTCCTGCCACAGCCCTGCATAGCTTTTGATCTCGCGCTACACTCCCACCCACTCCCTCGCTCTGCTCTGTTTTTCAAAAATTCTAATTAAGAGGAAAGACAGAGATGATGAGTGCAAAGTTGTGACCCCCTCCTGGCGACGGAAAGAGTCGAACAGTGTGCCTGAAACAGTCTAATTCAAGGAGTCTCACCTTTTCAGTTGAAACATAAAAAAAACATGCGTTCTGGTTTTGCCGTCCAGAGCGCGAGTGTTCAAATCAATAAAATTGGAAATTATTCTATTTATCGATGTAGAAAAGCTCAGTCGTTCCTGGAGATTCTGTAAAATTTGTGTTATTGAGCAAATCAGAAGCAACATGTAATAAAAAGACTATAAAGGTTAGGGTGACCTACTGGGTTAATAAGAACAAAATGTGATGGTCAAGTAATTCATAGCAAATCTGTTTTATGTATCTATGTGGCTCATAATAGCTCGCATTTAGTCTAAAAGAGCAGATGAGACCTTATTTTTGCCATCTGCTTACTTTTTTAAACTTTTAATTGTATATTTCTAGATTTGAATACTACAAACAATGCACAGTGAGCACAAAAAACAAACTAATTATAAGCTTATTTTCATCAGAGAAAAAAGGTGTAAAGTTTTTTAATTAGTCCACATCACAACAGTAAATAAGAATGTGAGGAAGGCTTGCTCTCAGATGTTGAGAACCCATGTGCATTCACATGACCCAGAGTCTTTTAACTGTGGCCTGTTTCTCACTCGTTTGGCAGATGTTTTTGCTGTTTTGTTTTCTGCAATCTCATTTTACTTGGAAGCTGTAATTATCAGCATACAGGTGCACAAAGCAAACGAAACCATTAATAATTAAAGGATTAAACTTTTAAGCTGGTTTAGTGCAGACTTATGTGGTGTGCAGCTTTGATGCTAATACAGAATTAAAAGAGAGCTTTCTGCAGAGAGGAGAGATGGATACAGAGATATGGTACAAATTAACAAACTGCCCCATGATTTGCTTGTGCAACTATCTGTTCTTTGCCATGCTGTCGGTTAAGGGCAGATGAAAAGGCGTTGACTTTCCTACCTGTGGTCGAGGATGACCTGTCACCAGACAGGTGAGCTCCAGGGTCTCCCCTTCTCGTATGGTGTAGACTCTCTCCGTGTGCCTCTCCTCTTCAACATTACAGGCGTGCCCCGAGTGTATAATGCGGACCGTAGGAGGTGCTGTTTGGGGGAAAAAAAGCACAAAGTGTGTTAGCATTCTGGTCGTTTCTGAAGGAATGAGTAGTTTAGTGAAGTAGATGGTGTATTGATTAAAAGGTTGTCTCACTTATAACAAGGCTATTCCAAAGCTTTGTGCACACATTTACACTGCACCAAGCACACAAATAACTAGAGGCAGGTAAAAGAATTGCAAAAAGAAGTGACACTACTTTTATAGCATTCCCCTTGGCTTAGTATTTTAAAAGCTGCCTATTAATTATTGGGGACTGGCGGTAGTAGCACTTTCTTTCTCTCTAAGTCACAGGGATTGAGCAACCAAACTTGGCACAAAGGCAGGCCCGTGAAGGTTCTTATCTATATCAGAGGTTGTGACAACATTGTGGCCAAATAACCACTCAGCAACAGGCTTAAATCATGTATTTTGAGCATTTATGCAACTGTAACACCTTATAAAAACATCATATCATTTTTGTTTCACCAAAATAACATTTCATTTAAGTCCACAAATGTTGAATTATGCATGATGTATTATGATGCCATCCTGCTACCTAGCAACGACCTAGCAACAGTGTAAAATGACCCACTTTAAGCATATAAACAACATCTATTGCCCATGTTCTCTTCTTTTTTTTTGTTATTGCTTTTTTGTTACTTTGCTCAGTGTGATTAGGCTCATCAGTTTGCCAAAAACACATACAGGCCTAACAGTACTATTGCACAAATTTGTATGATTTTGTTTGGGCCAATGATTGATTGAGTTCTTAAAAGACCTCCGCTTAAAAGACCTTAACAATCTTTGTTTTTGATTTTAGGGTCTTTACCTTAAAATCAAAAACGAAAGTGCCTTGAGGCAACTGTTGTTGTGATTGGGTGCTATACAAATACACCTGAATTGAACTGAAGCTTCTCAGAAAGGTTGGGAAAGTATTGTACGTTAGCTGTGGCAGAAGCAGTAACCAAATAAAATACGTCAAATTTCAATCAGACAGGCAGCAGTAATGACCATCTGCAAAATACTGATGGCATGCCACAGAACTAGTAATCTTGGAAAATATCTTTCACTATCTCCCCTATCCTCCGTGCCATCAGATATCAGAATTAATTTAGAACTCAGTGTAATTACATGGCAGAAGGGTTTTATTACAAAAATGATTACTTAAAAAAAAGAAATAAAAGATATATCAGTGCACTTCTGGAAAACACTTTGACACAGAAAAGCATAATATTTCACGAAATGTTAATACCAGCTAAAAGAAAAAACTGCCATTAGACCATATGGAGAGTGGGTGTCCATATTTAAATTACTGCGTACCTCATTTTGGAACAGAACTCATCATGTAGCACATTCATTTTTCCGCATAACTTCCTAATGCAATCTAATCAGGGATATAAAAATGCCGGAAACTGCAATATGAGCAAATTAAACTACCCACAGCTGTCTGTTCACAGCTGTAATTACCACACTGGTGTTTCTCTCCATCATTTATTTGACCCTTGTGAGACGGTGAGAGGATTTTTGGTCTCTGCACACACCAACAGACAGTGGTGCATACGCGATGGGGGTTAAAGTGAGCAAAGGAAGGAGTCATCTTAGGTAAACCACTTCAAAATATTCACTTCCACTGAGCTGTAAAAAATGCAGTTGCATGTAACCAACCCCTGACAATACTAGCATCTGTTAAGCATTTATTCCTCTCCAACTTACATGATTAGTGAAGAGGTTTGGGATGGGATGATTTAGAGAGCGGATACGGGGTATCATTAGGAGGAGGAGTACAAAATGGTGAAAAAGAAGGGGGAGAAAAAAAATTCATGCTGAAAAATCACGAGGAGTTTCAGACTGTTGCTTGCCTTTCATGTTAGAGGAGCAGCTTCCTGTGTGGGCCTCTCTAGGCAGAGCGTGCCCCAGCAGCAGAGTCAGTTCTACCTCTACCCAGGCTTCAATGCTAATGAGCACATCGCCACTCCTCCCTAACGCTGCTTTGGGAGTCTCAGTGTATCCTTAGCCATGCACTAACCACTCGTCCCTCCCTGATACTAGCCATGCTGTTTGTTTCATCCGGGTTGTTGGCTTAATGCTCCTTCTCACTTGTCCTGCCTGTCTAAATGCCACATGCTGATGTGCACTGATACAGGTGCCAACTGCACGCGCATGAAGCCTTCCTTCTTGTCCTTGTCATTGTCTTCCCTTCTCAATTTGGACACACTGGTGCTGAATTCCATGGGGGGGAATAAGGGTCTGAGAAATAGGCTCAGTGTAAGGGAGCTTCACGCAAGGCTGCCACTTGAAACAAAAAAGGCTTAGAAACAAGACCCCAGGGTACTAGCTAAACAAAGTGCTAATGCCATTTACTCCATTGAACCAGTATCTCTCTAGCATAGGCTACTATCAGTCCTGGAGGAAAGTAGGGAAACACCCATAATTAATGATCTTCAGCTCCTATCACAGTTACTGCAACAGCTGCATACACAATCGCATAAACACACACTCGTTCTTTATGCAGACAACACCAGGCTTACAGCCACAAAAGCAAATAACCCTCTCTTGAGCTTACATAATGAGCATCCTAATGTTCTAACAGTGATACATATCCTTGTACAGCTAAGACCTGCTTTTTCAAATCGTTTGGCCCAAAGCGTGAGCTAAAATCACTGTCATTACAACGTAATTTTCAGTTTGTGTTCGTGAAAGCCACTTGATACTTTACAAACAGTAACTACTCATATACTTAGAAAAGATATTTAGGAATGGGCAATGTGACATTAATGCTGTGGGATTTAGGGCCGGGGCTTCACAAAGTGAGACATCAGTAGACTGACAGGTCTGAGATAAAAGATGTGCTGGTTGAAGGGAAAAAGAGACAGACAAAGCTTTGAACACACCACAGCGGGTCATAAGTGTCAGGTTATATCCCTTTAATTCTTAACTACATCCCATACAAGTTCATTACATGGAAAAAGATGATGTCTTATATACTGCAAATGGTATATTATAAAGGGCCTGTCTAATCTTTTCTATCTACCTCCTTGCATGCTTTGAATGGAGAATAACATTTTTTGCCTTACATGATAGATGTAGCTTTTACACACTTTAAAAAAAAAAATCTTGTTATTAAACCAAGATTGGTGTGCTAAGGTTGAATTACAGATTGCATCAAGTATGTGTAATTATTATGACTGCCTGACATGTTATGTACAGCTGTATAAAGTGTCATATGTGCAACAGTATATTTAATCTGTAAGTAAACATCTTAAATAAAGGCGCCTAAGAAATCAAAGTCAATTTCAGTAAAAGCTTCAAATTTAGATGCATCACATTATGTTGTATTCAATGCATGGAACATGCCAGCAGTAAGAAACTGCAGATCATACATTATTCGGACTAGCGAGGGTCCAATTTGCTAATGTTTGCTAAAGCTTAACAAAGATAACTTAATTTAGTCTTTAATTTTCAGCTAATTTAGTTTTGCTTAGTTAGTTTCCAAACCAACAAGGCCTAATTATATTTAGTGGGAGAAGAAACACTAAGTTCATAATTCTAAGAAATGGAAAACACAAAATGCTCTGCAGCAACTTGAAGTCCTACAGATGTGATAATAATTAATGGTACCCGCTGGAGTTTTGCAAACAACAAAAGTTATCATTAAGACGCATCTTGACATACAATACCATCTGGAAAGCGTCTAACTGGCAACGGCTTCATTTTTCGGCATGACAATGCTCAAGCAAACTGCCAGTGCAGTAAAAGCATACCTGGACAGAAAAACACATAATGGAGGACTATCAGTCATGGACTGGCTTCCCCAGAGCCCGGACCTCAGCATCATCTTGACAGAGAATGTAACAAAGAGCTTTGTATTTCCTTCCAAGAGAGTTCAGGCTGTGTAAAGTTAGAATTGTACAAAGCTCTCTTTTTTTGCCTTTTATACTGTATTTCCATGTATGTTTGCACATTTAAATGAATCTTTGCATGTGTTCCCATTTTCTTAGAAAAACATAAAGCAATGAGGACTTGTTAAAGACTTTTTCACCATACTCTACTCTGTTTGGTTGATGTGAGGATGCTTCTTGGGTCGAGCATGCAGGAAGCAGGACATGTGGCACCTGCTTGCTCACTGTGAATTTTCCAGACTGTTACACTTTTTACTAGCGAGCTGACAGGTTAAAGACTGTTTCAATCTGAACATCTGCATTCCTGCTTGCAGCTCCACTGCGTAATGCTGAGAAGAGTTCACAGCTAAAGGGCATGTGTGAAAACAGCTTTAGTGATTGAGCTTATCAGACACAATTTAAAAACAACCACAAAGATGTTACAGAGTATTTTTAAACCCGAAACTGGACACTTAATCTTAGCAGATTAAAATCAGTCGTCCAGAAAAATAAATAAATAAATAAATGTGAAGATGGAGCAGTGCTATGTTCCAGCTTTATTGCATGTCATCAAACTGTTCATAATCTGGAGTGCTGCTGTTATTGGTTGGGAACTGTGGCCGTCTCTGAGAAATACCTTACAATTACTTGAGCTGAGCAGTGCTCAGAAGATTAGCAGCTGCCATCATCCATTTAGCCATCATCGTTATTTTGGACTTGTCATATTAACTGGTATGTACATCATACCAGTACATCATAAAAACATGTACATCATAAAAAAACAACAGGATCCACTCGTTGAAGCACTGTTACATAACCCCCACTAGGGGTGATAAAAAACCCTTCCTTCTACTGTTTTCCAGAAGTATAGCTGTATGGTGCACTAAATGAACTAGAAGTATTTGAAATAGTAATTACACAAAATGATACCATTAAGAGTAAATAACATTTATTTCTGTATAATATTGGATTATTATTTCCTCACTGTGTTTGTTTTGTACGCTGCTCCATAGCATGTGTGTACAAGAAATATCAGTATAATAAACACAAATGAAAAGTATAACATTAAGATGGCTTGTTTATGTGCTCCACATGCACTTGTGATTAAACAGCACTGATGCGCATGTTGAGCAAATGTTGTCTTGAACCTTTGTGTCACGATGTGAAATTTGCATAAATGTAAATCTCCGCCTCTATTATTACTCCCCCTCACTATCCCCATCCACCTAACCATCTGCAGGCACAAACATCCAAACTCTCTCCACACACACACACACACACACACACACACACACACACACACACACACACACACTAGCTTCCTGGTAATTATTAGTTTAAAAAAAAAAGAAAAGCAGCAGACCTGCAGGGCAGAAACAGGAGTCTCAGATGTGAATCTCTTTTTCATTTTGGTTTCTCATTTCCATAAAAGTGACATCATTTTCCCTGCTGCAGAAATACACAATACTGAGAGAAAATGCAGAAAAGTAGGAGGAGAGAACGAGACGACGCCTCGCCACATATGACTGTGTGTTAAACTGTAGTTTAGTACTCTCACTTCACATTCGCCTGTACCTGAGAGTGTTTGTGTGTGCGTTCAAGTTTGTGTTGTGTCTTTATGTGGTTAATGAGCATCATACAGTAGAATAACTAGCCTGCCTTGGCCTCAGTTAGGGGAGATGGAGACGGCTTTATCCAGTGCCGCCAGTGGAGATTAAATTGGATTTGGCTAAAAGCAGCCTTGTCACCACAGTTCTGGAGTGCCTGGGTGGCAGAGGGAGTTCTTGGCAATAGTTGAGAGTCTAAATTTGACAAACAAATGAATGTGAAAAAAACTCCAAACAGCTGGGGCTCGTTGTCACTGTGGGCTTAATGTCCTCAGACCAACCCCTGAGGAACACTAACCATATCCTGCTAGTTTTCTGGCTCCGTAATCACCTTCTCAGAATGAGAGATCCAAAAAGAGAAAAACAGTAGAGAGTGAGAAACAGGAGGAGAAAAACATATGCAATATGCATGGAGTAACAATTTCATGAAATAACTGTTTTTGTTATCACAAAATACTCATTATATATTCTGTGCTAGCACCACCGGAAATACACTTTCTGTTGCTTTTAAAAGGACTGTTGGGGAAGAAAAGGCAATTTCAGCTGTGTGATAACACTGCACAATGCCAACATCAAAAGCTTAGCGATAACGCACAAATAAGTTCACATTTGCCATATCTGCCAAAAACAATGGCTTTTCAAAAGAAGATTTGTAAAACTGCTTAAATACTCTACAGCCAACACTTACTGTTAAATAATACAGTCTAACACGCTTTCAGCAGACTCCATTAAAACCGCATGTTAATGGAATCAGTTTGACCGGAGCCATCACTTTTCACACAAGATGCAAGACCTCTATACATGTGCTAAACCGAAGAACAGTACAACATCAAGTAAAGATGTCTGCTGAAAACAACTACAGCATCAAGTTCAACATTTGTACTGCTCAAGAGTCACCATGGTGAACAGTGTACATTGCGTACCCGGGTGTAAATCGATAAAATGTATTTTCTGTCTAAGACAGTGAATATACAAGTGTTAGCAAACTGACTCAGTTACATAACATACACAGCATGAAAAAGGGTTTCTACTTTAACTGCCAGTCATAGCAGTATATTTAGTAGAAAAACCCTCGTGTGGATTAAACCAAATATACTTATATTTGAATGTATGACAATATACTACATATGAATTTAACTCTAAAGCTATACGAGGAATGCTTACGTTTCCCACTTTAAAATGTGCATTGCTTCACCACACATTTCGCTTTAGTTCCAAAAAACTATAAAGCAACACTTTCTGGCTATTTGCAGTCTACAGACAGTGGGATACTGACACGTGGAAATGCAGTATTAGCATTCATTGGATTCTGTGCTTCTAGCCACCTGGCAAATGTTTAGTCAAATATTCAGTCTAACATCTTTTAGCAGCCAAATGTTCCACTTTGTACCCCAACTAGATGCTTAATTTAGCTTTTTGATGTTTTATGTGAATAAGCAGTGTACAATGAGCTTTATCAGTGTTTTTCTTCTTCTTTTGTTTTGTGAACAGCTGTGCGCTGCCTTTGGAAACCAGCAGGCTAATAAGAGCGGTGAAGTTGTGGGGTAAAAGTATCTGACAGAGTGGTTTCTGACTGGAAGGGACTACTCTTACTTTACATACAAAAATGTGAATTATTGGTTTTAAATATTGATTAGTTCAGTTTTAAGATTGTCAGGTTAATAATTTATAACTAAGAAAGTATTTGAATAAGAATTCTACATTGAATAGTTATGCAAATAGAGCTTTCCAAATACAAGAAGGTGATACTGAATTATACAGCACATCCATTATTAAATTTGGACTTGGTTCAAATTCTCTCAGGTGATGCACAACAGTGCCACTGGTTATATCTGAATAAATTCTGTGGGTTTTATTTTTGAGAGTAAGTAAACATGGGCCATTGCCAAAGGCAACACATATTTAATTCTATTATTTTCTGCGCATCTCCCCGTGCCTTTTGAAACTGCAAGTTTACACTGTACCCAGGCCTGGCTGCTGGATAATTGAGAAGCAACTCATCCATGGGGTCATCCATGTGTGTAAGGTCTTGAAATGGTTTGCCAGCAGCACATGCATACTATTACATCAGAGGTTGTCAGAGCGTATTGATTACACACTGTAATGCACTCGCATGGAGTCTTCATCCTCCACTCTTATTGTAAATGAGACTCTGTATAGATCTGGCTTCACACTATCGGCGCAGATCATCTATCCCAGTGTGTACTGCGGGGCAAAAAACAAACACAATCTTTCGGTGCAAAGTTTGCAGCACAGAAAACACGTTTGTCCAATTCAGCAGAAAAAGAAGGCAGTCGTTATTAAACTGAATAGAGATGTTAAGTGGTCTTTTTTTGGCACAAGAGAACAAACTGAGCTAGATACGTGAGTTGAGACAACTCATTAAAACGGCTGAGAGGTCCGTTTGTCCGTGCACTGGGTGGACATGGATCATTACAGGAACACAGAACACACAGCTTTAGCCCTCAGAGATTTCATTTGGAGTTAGGCAACACATACATAAAAAACACACACACACACTTAAACACATATGCAACCACACACTGAGTCACGTATACACACATCTTGTTACTCTAAAATTAGGCCAATGTGAAGCTGCCAAAGCCCTGCTGAGATGGGAAGAGAGAGAAAAGAGATGACGATGAGGGTGAAGGTAGGGAGATTTAGAGGACAGATTCGTCTTTGCTCCCATATTACAGCACTTCACAGCAGGGGTTATGGAGCTTGACTGCATACAGCTGCAGCCATTATGTTCGTGCAAGCATTATGCCATGCGAGCCATCTTGAGGAAGTGACATAAATGAGGCTGGTAACATCTGATGTTTGACTTTGAAGGGATTAGTCTTAGATTTTTGGTTTTTACTCTAAGCCAAACATTTGAGGCTAACACTGTTAGACGTTGCATGGTGTCTGGCTGGAAGCAGTGCTGCAATGGTACTTTCTTGGTCTGTGGTGCTGAAACTTATCAGCTAGTGGAGGGAGAAAAAAAAGACAGCTATGCTGTATACAGTGATGAGAACTTACCTAATATGTTGTAATTTTTAATTTAACTCTGTTTAGCACAGGCATACATCCAGCAGAAACCCAGTATCTTAAATTTACAGCCCTTAAATTTGATTAAAAACTCTGAGCATGAAAGACTTAGACGCCAGGATTTGCTATATGAGTTCTTCAATGAGAAACTGTTCTGCAATTTGAGCTTCTGAGTGATGCTGAAATCATTAAGCAACAGAAAATAAATCTGCAAATATTGTAATTAGTAAATTGGTAATTTTTTAATGATAAATGTCATGCACAAGCTGGGCTATCTATGACAGGAAATTGAACTGCTAAATAGTCAATCCAGCAATTAGGAGCCATCAACTTTGAATCAGTTAAAGTGCAGTGGTTCTTTTTTTGTGCTAATTTACAGACGGATAAATTAATGACTTATAAAGGAAATTTTAAACAGTTTTTCTGAAAATTAAAAAGAAGAGTGTTTGGTTCAACCACAACTGTGAAAAGAGAAGAAGAGGAGATAACAGATACATATTTTTTTTCACTTTGGAAAACTATAAGTCTTACTTAAGGATGATGGTGTGTGCATGTATATCTGAATGAAACAAATAGCAACACATACAGCAATTACTAACACCCATATTAAAGAAAATGTTTTTTAAATAATTCCCAATACTTTTGATTGTTATAAATATATATTTTTCATTTCATCATCCCTCTGCAAATATGATGCAAATATGATGTTACAATAGCCGTTTGCGTTTGCTTTACGTGTCATGTTTAATGTACATCACCAAAACTTGTATCCATGGCAGAATTTTTGCTCAACTCTGAATTAAAGCTAACGTTTTCGATGACGGAGTGCGTGAACCCTAAGCCAAGTACAGAAAAATTTAAGGTAATACTTACCAAACAAGCATCTGATGAATTTTCTTAGAATGTTCTTGAAAAACTGGGGAGGAAATGTAATGTTTTCCTAAGTTAAAAAATGCTTGTTTTCCTGCATGAGCAGTGATTAAACGTGCTGTTAGCACTGTTTTGCCACTGTGCTGAAGAAAGGGTTGAATGGTCTGAAACAAACTTGGAATGGATTAACATGAATGTGCATAATCATGTAGGGCCAAGTTCGAACGAGACAGGCTCATACATTACCTGCAACATTTTGCAGTGAAAGCAGAAAAGATAGGGCAGATCTAAAAACCTGTGTTCTATCATCTGATCTAATGGCTCTGTCACCTTAAGATGCTGGCATGTGTTATAGGGCCATTAAAATGGACACGACTTGAGTTCAGTGAACACGTCCTTGGCTCGTGAAAGCTAGAACAGGTTTACGAGGAATAAACTTATAGGCCTTGACAAGTACATGCTGGTAAATTTAAAATCTCATTAATGAAAGACGTCCACGGTTAAGCAGTACTTGCTAGCTCACAGTATTATTAGAGAAAGTGAGATATGAAACTATATTTTGTGACCAACAGTGCTACAAATAAAAAACTCACCCACACAGCATTAAAACATAACAGCCAGAGTATTACGGTTAAGTAAGCCTTTGTGGGCTTTTCCTATCCCATTTTACTATTCTGTCCATTCACGGTGCCACATTGGCAAGGTGGGCCTGTTGTGGCAGTTTGATTTCCCTAAACAACACTAATCGGACATCTGTAGGGAAGGATAAAGCCCAGATTGGCTGTAACAGTGCAGCAGTTATCTGTTGATAGGACTAACTCTAGCCAACACTCACACGATTGGCTGACGCAAGGCAGCAGCTCTTTTTTCTGGTTGGCTAGTAGAAAGCCAGCAACAGCTCACTGAGAAAAGGAGATCTGGCAACCCTCTGAAGATTGGGTGCAGCCCGCCAAGAAACTGTCTGATGATTGGCTGTGATGGCTCCAGAGCGAACTGATTGTCCTATCAATGCCCACAGTGCAGACTGGCTGACAGTGCTTCCTGCTGGCTGGCATTGCAATATGCAGCTATCCATAACACCTCCAGGGGGCATATGTCCATGCCTTTGAGTGTGAAGTGTGTGTGTGTGTGTGTGTGTGTGTGTGTGTGTGTGTGTGTGTGTGTGTGTGTGTGTGTGTGTTTGCAACTGTATATCATCCATAACTTTTTCATTGGGGAGGTGTGCAGCTAAGCTCTGCCAGCAGGCTCTAACACCTCATTATTCTGAGCCAGGCAGGAAATGGGTTTTAGAGATCTCTCACTGAGCAATGCTCTTGGAAATATGGGCTACACGTCTTCCAATATCAGCGGCATAGACTGGGGAAATGCCTCTTTAGTTCAAGTTAGCTATACTACAAAAATCCACCAACTGACTAGGCACGCAGTACGATATCACAAAACACAAACTGTTACGGTCTTGTGCTAATTAATTTGGTTCTGAGAGTTTTTGAGTTTTAATGAATATGAATTTTTCCACTGAGTCTTGTTAACTGAAGGGTGCTTATTTCATGTGATGTTAAATACAGCTTGGTGAAATGATGGAGATGAAAAATAGCAGTGCCTAAAGCCTCATTAGGGGATTTTCTACATTTGGTGGAAAAACTTAAGCTAGCGTGCATGCACTGACTGGGGCATTTATGGAGTTGAAGGAGGAGACAGAAGAACTGGATGTTAACCAAATTAAAAAAAAAAACAACAACAAAAACTAGTACTCCTACTTCAGTGTACATTAACATGTATACTGAACTGAAAAAAGCCAGCCTAATTTCACACTATATGCAGGTGTAATACCAGAATAATTTAGTTTGACTCACGACTGGCCAACCCACTTCATTCAGTCCCACATGTGTACTTTAGCAGAAGATCTTTCAAATGTAGCTTTTCATCTTGTACCTCATTCATACCTATAATACCTTGACTACCATCACAACCTCATGATCTTACATGGCAAGCTTTACCAAAGTAACCCACCAAGAAGTTTAACAAATCTCCTAATATCTTGACTTGAGATGTAATACACCTGAACTGTGTAATTTGATGCAATAGGGTGTTCACTAACAGTTTAAGGGTGTAACTGGGTGTAAAATGCAAATAGTAAAACAAGATTTCTTTACAAAGGTAAACCAGAGGTACCAACCCTCACACTAAAACATATACATATATACAACATCTTGCAAAAGTCTAGAGCCACTCTTATTTCTTTACAGTGTACTTCCAAAGAGCAAGACTTTGTTGTAATTTTTAGAGTAGGCTTGAGCAATAGTTCTCCAAGCTTTCAAAGTTCTGCTTTTTCACCTGTTTTCACTCCAGTACTTGTACCTGGCCATTTTCAGAAAAGGTTTTTTGTTTATTAAGCCACTTAACACTAAACAATGCATCATTCAAGCACAAAAAAGGTACCTAACTCAAGGGATGAACCTGTGTTGTGTCTGCACATAACAATGTTGCAAATAACCAATTTCAGATTGTATCTTGCATTTTGTTACTGGCAGCCTGTTGGAGAAACACATATTTCCTTTAGCTGAATCTATGAGAAATGCAAACGATAACACAATTCAAAAGATCTAAAAAACTATTTTTACACCAAGTGATTCCTAAAGGCTCATTAGCTGGAACCTTGGCATTTCTTAGCATGCTGGGCCCATGGAGGACAAAAAAAAAGTTGCAGACCTAAAAACTATCAGCATCAAATGAACAGTATCTGAAAGTCATGTTCTTAAGAATTAGGGGAAAAAAACCTAATAAAAGAACTGACACTGGACCTGAGAGATTCAACTGTCTTTTCATCTGATCCATCAACATCTGAAAAGCATTTGATTCTGAAAGCTTCATTTTACAGCAGGACAAAAATTCTACACTGTCAATTCAATAAAACCATACCTGGATCGAAAAACTCACAGTGGATTGGACTGGTGAGATAGACTGGCCTCAACAGAATCTGCACATAAACATTACTGAAGCAGTGTGGAATCATCTTGACAGAGAACAGAACAACTGGCAGCCAACATTCCTAGAACGGCTTTGAATGTCCTTCGAGAAACATGGAGAACTATTCCTGAAGACTACTTAAAGAAATGACACGAAAGCTTGGCCATGAGATTTCAGGGGGTGTTCAGGCAGGTCATGGTCCATACTATTAGAATTGTTTGTTAAAATTGTACTTAAAACTATGTGTTTGCCCCATGGACTGTATTTACATGTGTGATTTCAATAAATCTCTGGCCCCATTTCCCATTCTCTTTGCAAAATAGAAAGAAATGCAGGGTGGCTGAAGATATGTTCACAACACTGTATATTGTATCAAGATATTTACAGCTTTAAATCATTTACTTTAGAAAGTTTACAAAAGGATGATCCTTCAAAAACAACAGAGCAGATTGGAGCACTAGTTTTATGTTTACTCAGCTCTGTAATACTCATGCAAAACAGTGTACAATTATGTATATGACAGTGAAAGCCAAATCACACTAGCATTCATCTCAAAGCATTGTATATTGTAAGATTAGAAATGCAAAACATTATAGGAAAAAAACAAAGCAAACTACAGTGTAACATCATAACTTCACTCCAGAAACCTACAGAAAATTGTGAAGAACTGTTAAATCTATGAAGCATATGTTTCTCCACACTGGGGTTGAGATGTTTTAAATTATTTCATTAATGTTCTAAAAGTTCAAAATGATTGCATTACAGTATCTACACAGAAGTGCTAACAGAAAGGGTTTATCTCAGCAACTTTTGCCTGAAGGGAGGGAAATGGGATTGCAACTACTTCTCTAACATCATCAGTTCTAGGCGAGCTGGGAAAACGTGGGTGGGCAGACTGAATGAGTCACACTTTTCTCTCGCTCATAATCAGTTTTGATGTGCCCCTGAGCAAGGCACGTACCGCACTATAACTGGTACCAATAAAGACAGTGATGTGTTAAGAGTGAGTTTTTCTCCAAAAAAGTCCACAATCCCATTAAGTTTTCAAAATCACCAGCTGAACACATCTTGTGAATTTCATTTTACGTTTGCTACAGTATTGGCTCCTGTGGACTCTTCCCATTAGGCACGCACCAGACGCGGTTATGTTAAAACCGCCTCACCAAAAACAAAAAAGTTCTGTCTTTTTATGTTGCTGCTACTTCTCCTAGACCTTTAAAATGATCAGTTTCAAATGTGCCTCATAAAGCACCTGACACGTCATCCATCAGACACAATTATTCTCTGAATGGACTGTGCAACTAGATTGTGGCTTAATCAATCTACAATGACATCTGATTTAATTTACTTTTCACATGGCTCTTACACGACTGGTAATGCACACCAATTAGGACAGTGTTCATATTCGATGTATTTGTTCCTGTTTGTCTGAATGTCAATTACTATGAACACGATGTTTACCATCACAGATTGACTCTAGTATAAAGAACAAGGAGAGGGCAAGAAAGGAGACAGAGGAAAGCAGGTGGAGAGCTACTTCTGTAAAGCCTTTGGGTTGTAAAGAAAACCCCCCAAAAACATCAGCTACATGTCAGAGATGAAATTAACCAGCCAGTGAGAAAACAACTGAAGAAATGGCTTAGATATTTGAACACTTGCATGCAACAATACATAATGAGAGGGTTCACAGGAGATGCTCGACATGAATGCAGTATATAAAACAGTTAATTATTATTTTGACATCCAGTGGTATTCAGAGCAAAAGGTGAAAGGAAGGAGAGTAAGCAGGGCACCTGTGTTGGGGTCAGGGAACCGACTGTAGGAGGAGAAGCAAGAGTGAGTAAGAGCCAGCAGAGCGGGCTAACATGTTTCATTTCAGAGGGCAGCAGAGGACTTCCTGGCACACACTCCCACTGAACACCAGTGTAGCAAGTCTAAATGTTAAGCACACTGTTTAATAGTCTATTACATAAATTGATATTGCTCATTGACTGTTGTCCTTGGCTGCCCACATAGTGTCAGAGGAAAAGACTCAGATGTACTATAGAGCAGAAAGGGGCTAGGCTATGTCATCACTGCTGTGTGGTGTTCAGGAACAAGGTCCCAGAAGTTCTGTTTGCTCCACTTCTTCCATTTACTACTCCACCTCCCAGAAATGATGAAGTCAAAGTGAAATAAAAAACATATTCGAGCTATTATGTAGGGCTGCATCCATGGACTGTTACCTTTGTCAATAAAATAGAAGAAAAAAAAAACTCATTTTAATTTCCTCCGGTCTAAATTGGAGTTCAGAATCTGCTTTTTTGGAATAATATAAAACATAAATCAAGAGAAAGCTTTTCTTACACTGGAGAAGCGAAATCCAGAGAATTGATTCATTTTTTCTTGACTGGCAATTGATTGCTCAGTCAAATAAGAGTTTCACTTCTATTCTGATGCTGTATATTGTACCAAAACCCGTGTAAAGTTTATACAACTGCAAACCTCTCCAGTTAATGTGTCTTCTTTATTTGCATCAGACATTTGTTTTCTGTATAGCTGTATTTCATTCTTTTTATTTTCTCCCAAATTTAGAAAACACTCACTTGTCTCTAGTTAAGATGAAGCTTGTCCTGTGCTGTATATAAGTCATATTTAGCCAACCACCTAGCTCACCATTACTATAGTTTTACACCATCAAAAATGTATAGTGAGAACCATTGTTTTGGTTTGTGATCTAAAATTTTCAATTTCAGTTTTAACATTTTGCACACGAGTTTGTTTTTTTAAATTTTTAATCATACACAAAACAAAAAAATTAGCGGCAAGTAGCATAAAGAAATAAAATGTTAGAATTTAAATAAAACCTGCTGCGTGCGACACACTTCATGGATGGGCTGTACAATGAACCACACTCCAATACGTACCTTGCCTTTTGATAAATAAATTCTGAAAACACAAACATAGTTATTACTGTAGGTAATAGAAGAGTACATATAACAGAGCAGCATAAACCTACAAGTGTTGTTCTCTATCCGCACCAACTGAAGAAGCAGAAAATCAACATTCACAACAACACTACAATTTTAAACACACATGCATCAGCCTGTTAGTTATCAGGTATGGTTTAAAAACTACTACTTGAACGCAGTGCCAGAAAACCCTTTACACTGAATGTTTATAGCATAAGTTTAGAATGAGATTATCAGTGTGGAAACATTGGGCAAAGCAACACAGGGCACACTAATCAGCTGTGTGTCTAAGGCAAAGCCTTCTGAACCACTACCATTAATCTCTGTACACAGACACACCTGGACACCGGCCATATAAGCTCACCCCTGACTGGGTTTTAGCTTCACTTCGTTGGAAGACAAGCGAAGTCTCTCAAGTGACACCTTGACCACTGGCACATCAAGACCAACATGGACCTTACAACAAGAGTTTCTCTTCTGCTGCTGCTTCTGGGCTTCTGTAATGCTCATCATGACCATGTAAGGAAATACTAACTAAAAACTTAACATGCTTGTAAATGCTGTGTTTAATGGATGTCGCATGTCCCGTAACATTGGCGCCTATCGTTATTTGTAACATTATAAACATTATAAATAAGTATATAAAAATCTATAATATTTCTGTATTATTTTCACAGGCTCATGGTGGTCATAATGGTAAGTGACCAAATCTGTTTTTTTCTCGTTGTAGCTCCGTATAAATAATAGTGTCACATTCTCACTTTTCTAAATGTAAAAACAAGGCTGTATGACTTCTTCTTTTCTTGCATTTATTAGAGTTCTCTGGGGAGGACATTAGCACAACCATCCTCAGGATGAACAATGGTGAGTATCCAATCATTATATTGGAGCAAAACAGCGCTTTCTTATTTTGACAATTGCCCAAAAAGTCATTCTTTCATGTATTTTTATAGGATCAACAGAGTTTCTGGTGGAAGGAGATATACTCCTCCCGAAAAACAGAAATACCACGAAATGCCCAAATAAAAACTATTCCTGTCGATGCCCAAAGTCTCCCACATCTGGGAATGTTGACGTCCCTTACGTTCTAAGTGATAAATATGGTGGGTTTAACTGTGGTGCATGTCACAGCACATTAACATCATTTATCCAATGAAACAATGATGTCACTGATTAAGTTATTCACAACTGTAGATGATGGTGAGAAGAAGACCATTTTAGAGGCCATGAAGGGCTTTGAAACGGCAACCTGTGTTCGCTTTGTTCCACGCACAGCGGAGGAGGCATACCTAAGCACTGAACCAAGATATGGGTAAGTTATTTACT
Source organism: Oreochromis niloticus (assembly GCF_001858045.2). Classification (NCBI taxonomy): domain Eukaryota; kingdom Metazoa; phylum Chordata; class Actinopteri; order Cichliformes; family Cichlidae; genus Oreochromis; species Oreochromis niloticus. Next base: position 5,062,566 of record NC_031980.2, read on the forward strand.
GCACTACTATTTGATTGAAGACCAAAGTTATGCTATCTGGTTGAAGATAGGAATATCGTGGTTTCCGTGACATGTAAATAAATGTATTTTGTCTAAAATTACTGCAAATTACAAACTATAACGCTTTAATTTTTTCCAAGTACTAAACAACATACTTTGGCAGAAGGACATTTATGTCAATTGTAAGCATAAAAAATGGAGCTTGGCTTTTGGCTAATATGACAATAATCACAGCCAATAAATGAAAATTTTAAATGTCAAGAGGCAATGAGAGAAACACTCTCATCACAAACAAAGCAACCATATTGTCTGTTAGTTAATGATAAGGATTATTCTAACAGTAAAGAAGCATTCACAGACTGAATGATAACACAATTTTCACTGCCTTTTACACATTATTTTCTCTGGTTTCCTTTACTGTTTATGTTTCTAGCTGTTTCTCTTTGGTGGGTCGTATCGGAGACAAGCAGGTGGTGTCACTGCAGAGGTTTGGCTGCGTCCAGCATGGCATCATCCAGCATGAGTTGCTGCATGCACTTGGTTTCTACCATGAGCACACTCGACCAGCACATCAGGGTCAACTGGCAAAACATCATAAAAGGTAAAAATCTCAAATGATGATTAATTGAAATCGGATTCATTGCTTAATCTTTTCAACTTATTGGTGTTTCTTCTACAGATTATTACATTGACTTCTATAAGAAGGACTCATATAATCTCAACACTAAATATGATTACTCCTCTGTGATGCACTAAGGAAGGTAAGGCTGAAGAAAAACACAATCTTAAGTCAAATGTACTAAATGTAATTGTCTGTCAGAGAAAAATATTCTGATTAATCGACTCTTGCTATGCTTTGTATCTATAGGACTGCCTTCGGAATTACTCCAGAGTCAGAAACATTAACTCCCATCCCCAATCCCAACGTTCCCATCGGCCAGATTGTTGGCATGTCTGACATCGACATTCTCAGGGTCAACATACTTTACCAGTGCCAGAACTAAACAGGATGAAAATATTAAAAGCATTATAATAAAGCATTGTGACATCTCCAATTGTTTCTGAGTTTTGTGTTGTGATTAACATTCACATAATAAGAAAGGCTGTTACATTCACTTCAACCATATTTTCAAACACACCCATATTCATTTATTTTATTTGGGTATTTTTACTTTTAATGGAAGATGAAAAATATTCCATATCAACTCAACATTACAATCATTGCATATTAGGAAGCTGGTTTGGGAAGTTCAAAAGGCTACTTTCGTCTGAAATTTCATGGTCAGTTTGGCAAAATGCAAAATTTTATTTCCACAGAAGATTGTGTTTTTTTTACACATCAATTGCTCAATGAAACTTAATATTTCAGCAATAATAGTTATAGTTAACAATAGTAACAATGGTTATCTTCTAAAAATTTGTAATGGCATATTTGTACACAACAACCTAAAAGTGATTTCATCTGAAAGAGAATAAGAGCTGAAATTTAACATTAGTTTCAGTTTTACCATGATGGTAATCAATTTGGCAATATGGCTTGGGGGGGGGGGGCACTCAAAAATCTTTTAAAATGTTACTTAAAAAATGCCAATTAGTGCAAAGTAACATAAAAATAATATGTCACAATTTAACAAAAACTATGCCACCGAGAAATAAAGTAAAGCTAAATATAATTTTTCAAAAAACTTTCAGCTTTGGGTTTTCTGAAGGTTATTCTCCATCTAAGAAAACTGCAGATGTGTAAAAAGAAAGAAAGAAAAGCTGATTTTTTTTGTGGGTTCCACTAGGCTGACATCCAGCTGAATGAGATCTACCTCTTCTTGCAGCTGCAAAGCATTAGAAATAAAGCTCAACCGAATGGATGGGTCATACATCATTGAACATTACTCGTGCTGTGCTCTGACTCCAAAACTCAAATTGGATTACCTGTGCACCCACACGGATCCTCCAAAGTGGACAGGCACAGGCATGCAGCCGGCACATACACACAGAGACGCACATGTTCAAATGCTTCATGCAAACATTGTAAAATATACAAATACATTGAATTTGAAGTACATGGAGTTCACACATAAAACCGAAGCTCGAGTTTGTAGCACTGTTTCTCTCTAACACACACACACACACACACACACACACACACAGAGTGTAATTTCCCCTCACTGATAATAAATGCCACATTATTGTGATGTACAGCAGAGGACCACGTCATTTAAAGGTTGCCGTGATGGAATCTCTTCAAAAGCTCCAGTCCTGTCATGCAAAATCAGACCCTGAAACTGTTTATGGAGCTGGAAAGCTAGACAGCTCCTCTTCTTTCCTGTAAACAACAGTCTGGAGGATGATGATCTATTAGTGAGGATTTAATAAATGTGAATACTCTCACGATAAACAATTAATTTCTGCATTCTGAGGTTTTAGAAAATATTTTTTTGCTCATTGTAGTCTGATAAACAAGGCCCAGACTTCATGAGATAATCACTGTTGTGCCAGAAGAGCTTGATTAATGAATACAGGAAATTATAGCGAGTAATTGAAGTAATAATATTATTTGAAACAACACATTTTAACACAACAACCAGTTACAGCTAGAATAAAATAAAAAAGCAAATGTGCATTTTATTATGAAATGTACTGATGGAATATGTAGCACTTAAGTTATTAGTGATCAACCTCATAGGGGGTTAAAACAAAAAGGAACTTTGTTCTGATACCAGCAGTAAAATGAGCTGCTCTTTTGGCATAAATAGAGTGTTCTGTGTGGAAGGAAAAACTGCATCGTAGGTGGTTACAGCACTACAGCTCCAAACTAAAGCAATAATCATCTGATTTCTGTTTCCTCAGCAAACAGAAATCAAGTAATAATCATGGTTTTTATTTCAAAATCACACTTGATTGCCTTTACTCAAAATTCATACAATTAATCTAAGAAATAGTGATATTAGAAGATGGTATAACCAGGATTTTTCTTGAAGTGTAAATAGAAGAACCTGAACCAGCAAATAAATACTCATCCATGCATTGTCTTAACTGCTTTCTGAATTGGTGCATGATGGCTGTCACAGGCCAAAAGGTGGGGTATACTCTGGACAGATCACTTCTCACAGGGCTAACACAGAATGACAGACAACCATTCCCACTGATATTCACAGCCATAGCCTTTTTAAACGACAATTCAATTCAATTCAACTTATTTATATTGCGCTAAATCACAAAAACACTGGCCGCTTTATATTGTAAGGTAAAGACCCAACAAAAATAAAGAGAAAAAAGAGAAAACCTCAACAATCACACGAATCCCTATGAGCAAAAGCATTGGTGAGAGTGGAAACAAAAAAAATCCCTTTTACCAGGAATAATATGGATATCTGCCATGACCGTTTGGGGTTAGGGAAGGAAGAGGGGACAGGAATCACCAGGTGACATAACATTCATGCCTTTCAACTGTGGGAGGAACTCTTAATACCTGGTATTTAGGCACGTGTAAGTGAGAACATGTAAACTCCACACAGAGAGGGCCCAGCAAAGCCAACAGATTTAAACACAGGATCTTCTGCTGGGAGGCTGCAATGCTTACCACTGCACCACTGTCCTGCCCACAAGACAAATAAATGTGTTTTCATAGGGCTCAACCTCCCACGGCTGATGTTACTAAGCATTCATGTCCAGCATATCTCTCCCTCTGCAGCATAAACAATGCACTTTCACATTCCCATTAAGATTAACAAATCTGTCAAAAAGTGCACCGTTTAGTCAAAATTGTTGTCTAATTACTGTTCTTAAAACTTACGGAAACATTTATCAAAACACGGGTTTAACTGTCATAAAAATTATTCTTTGGAATTTATTATTGCTACAAAAGAAGATTGAGATCAAAATGCAATTCAGCTTCTGTTGAAGGTGGTGAACAAGTACAAAGTCCTGACATTCCCTGACTCACAGACGCTCTGCTAGTAGTTCTACTTTTAAACACACGTACCCCAGCCTGTTTGCAATCAGGTTATTAATGGTTTAAAAAAAATATTACTTAAAGGCAGCGCCTTCAAAGTCTTTACATTACATGATTCCACTGTTATATTTGTTATTTTTCAGATAATGCTTTGGGACAGGGACAATCCCATAAACTTTGGGCTGTATTTTCCCAAGACAATCTCCTGCTGGTTAAAAAAGCCTTATGCTAAGCAAGTCGACACCAGCCTGTGGTCACTATAATCCCCCCAGAATAAAATTATCAGTGTGGAAACAGTGGGAAATGCTGGACAGGGCAGCTGTGTTTAAGGCAAAGCCTTCTGAACCCCTACCATTAATCTCTGTACACAGACACACCTGGACACCTTGCATATAAGTTCATCCCTGACTGGGTTTTAGCATCACTTCGTTGGAAGACAAGTGAAGTTTCTGAAGTGACACCTTGACAGTCGACATCTTTGGACCAAAATGGACCTGATAACAACAGTTTCTCTTCTTCTGCTGCTGCTTCTGGGCCTCTGTAATGCTCATCGTGACCATGTAAGTAAATATTCATTAAAAAGTAGAAACTGCATTTACCTCATGATACATCTCCCATAACATTGGTGCCCATCTTTATCTGTAACGTAGCATTCAACATATTAAATACAACTAAGTGAAATTTGTTTCTATCTTCTGTTCACAGGATCATGCTGGTCAGAATGGTAAGTGAACAAATCTGGGTTAAGCTCTGTATAACTAACAGTGTCATATTGTCACTTTTCTCATTGTAAAAACAAAGCTGTATGAATTCTGATTTTCTTGCATTCATAGAGATCTCTGGGGAGGACATTACCACAACCATCCTCAGAATGAACAATGGTGAGTATTCAATCATTATATTACAAGAGGGGGGCAATACTTTGTCTCATTATCAGTGTCAAATTTCTATGTTGAGTAAAGTAAAAAAATAAAACACTTGGTTGAAAAGTCATTCTATCATTATATCAATAGGATCGACAGATTTTCTGGTGGAAGGAGACATACTCATTCCAAGAACCAGAAATGCTTTGAAGTGCACAAATAAGCAATACTCCTGTCGATGGCCAAAGTCTCCCACATCTGGGACTGTTGACGTCCCTTACGTTCTCAGTGATAAATATGGTGGGTTTAACTGTGGTGCATAATACAGCACATTAACATTCATTCATCTAGTGAAACACTTACGTCACTGATTAAGTTATTCTCAACTGTAGATGATAGTGAGAAGAAGACCATTTTAGATGCCATGAAGGGCTTTGGAACAGCAACCTGTGTTCGCTTCATTCCACGCACAACAGAGACCGCGTACCTAAGTATTGAACCAAGATATGGGTAAGTTATTTACTACAGCACTATTTGAAACAAAATACACTGCATGGAAATCACTGAAAATAACCACATATGCAGTGAAAAGTGAAAAAACAAACAGTAAATAATGTATTTTCTTAAGTATGTTCATTTAAATAATTTGTGTAAAGGAGATATTGTGAAGTTGAGAGCAGTTTCATTTAACTATCAGATCAGATTTGGTCAAACGTTCACTCGATACATGTTAAACATCTGAGAAATGTCAACTGTCTTCCTCTGACGATCATCTCTGGCTTCTTATACTGTTGACATTTTTAGCTGTTCGTCTTTGCTGGGTCGTATTGGAGACAAGCAGGTGGTGTCACTGCAGAGGTTTGGCTGCGTCCAGCATGGTATCATCCAGCATGAGTTGCTGCATGCACTTGGTTTCTACCATGAACACACTCGAAGCGACCGCGACCAGTACGTCAGAGTCAACTGGCAAAACATCATAAAAGGTAAAAATCTCAAAGCCTCAATGATGACTAATTGAAATAAGACCGTTTTGTTGCTTGGTCTTTTTAATTTATTTGTCTTTTTTCCACAGATTATTTCATCAATTTTGACAAGATGGACACCGATAATCTCAACACTAAATATGATTACTCCTCTGTGATGCACTATGGAAGGTAAGGCTGAAGAAAAATACAGTCTTAAGTCAAATGTACTAAATGTAATTCTGTTTCACAGAAAAATATTCTGATTAATCGGCTCTTGCTATGCTTTGTATCTATAGGACTGCCTTCGGAATAACTCCAGTGTCAGAAACATTAACTCCCATCCCCAATCCCAATGTTCCCATCGGCCAGATTGTTGGCATGTCTGACATCGACATTCTCAGGGTCAACATACTTTACCAGTGCCAGAACTAAACAGGATGAAAATATTAAAAGCATTATAATAAAGCATTGTGACATCTCCAATTGTTTCCGAGTTGTGTGTTATGATTAACATTCACATAATAAGAAAGGCTATTCCATATCGATTCAACCATATTTTTAAACTTTCCTGTCTTCATTCATTTTCACTTATTTCTTTTTGGTAGTTTTACCTTTTATGGAAGATAAATCAATAAATCCTCAGACAAATGTTTTCATCATATATGAATTATGCCTGGAAAGAAAGGTCCTTACCATGCATAATTCTCCATTACAAGTGGTATCATAACCTAAATTAGCAATATTCAGCCACCACATGTCATCCAGACATACTGTATAAACAATATAAATGCAAACTGGTAGAGCATCTCAGGACACACTTTGAATGAACTATTAATCCTGAAAGCTAGTAGATAATCAGAACTTATCTTTCTAAAGAAGAAGTCATACTGACTTGTTCTACCAGTGCCGTCTACGGCATCTGTTATAAGATATTAACAGTGTACTTCCATCAACACAGGTGTAACTCATAAATATACATTTTTTGATTCTGTTCTGTTTAATGTGTCACGGTTAACCCAGTGTGAGCATGCATAATACCACAGCCCCAGGCCACAAATGAAAAAATAAAAAATAATGAACCTGGCTCACTTAGCAATGACAGCCAAAACAAACATATACTTCACAATAGGGCTGTACAATAATCACATTTTAATCTCAATCATAAGTTTCACTTTCACCAAATTAAATGTAACATAATATAATATAACGCAATGCAAAAGCAGTCCGACACCACCTGATGATGATGTTCCTTACCATCGCTAACAGCAATATGACGAATGCACAAAGGCCAAGAAACACAGTGAAGTGTTTGATAACGTCAGTCCTCCAACATCAACTCAGACGTCCATAAAAGTAAGCCTGCACAGCACCTCAGCATATCAGACCAGCTCACAGAGATGGAACAAAATCACCATTTGAAAAAACCTATGCTATCCCCTTGCTGTCCCCTTGTGATATTTTTTTCAAAGTAAAATTACCTGCGTATGCAAAATATAACACAGAAGCGAACTAGAGAGGGATCTCCCAGCTGTTGAGTACCTTACTATGAACTTTTATTATTCATTATAACCATTTTGGCCATAATTGTGCATAATCATTTCTTCACACAGAAGAAGCAAGGCTGCAGATTGAATCAACTTTAGGCATGTATTTCAAACTGAGGGCGCAGATAGACACGCCATTATTTTCCACAGACTCTGTTTCAGTTTTTGGAGGTAGCAGTGTCCAAACTGAACAGTACTATTCACAAGCTGCTCATTTGCAAATAATTTAATTGCTTAGTGTGTGACAAAAAAATGACAGAGTGATAAAAACAGCTGACCATCCAATCCCACTAAACATCGGACGTTGGATAAACATGCAGATCATGTCTATATTGGGTCTGTGGCTCCATGACCAATTCTATACAACATCCAGACTAGGTCCACAATTTGGACCTCCAACCATGACCCAACCTGGACGTCAATATGAAGTTCAACATTTGCACTTTTGACTGAGTAATTTATTTGGACGTCATGTGGACGTGGACATGATTAATAAGCGTAATTTTTTTTTATTTACAAATATCAAGATTGTTTTTTCAACATGATACATATGAATATGGATTATTTATAAAGAAACACAATTTAATATGTGTTATGCAGATTATCCACCAAATCTCCAGAGTAAAAAAAAGCAAGAGGAAAGCAAGGGTGGCTAGAATTTCAAAATAAGAGCATGTGGAGTCCAGTAGTATATTCTCAGGAGAGAACTTCAGCTCAATATGTTGTTATTTTTCTCAGGTTGATGAAAAGTTTAAAACATAAAATAAAGTAAAATAATGACTGCTAAAAGTCAACAACATAATAATATTTGGGGAGCCCTCCAAAGTATATTTATCACTAATCATCATGAGTAGTACACCAGTATAAAAGACTGCAGGTCAAATTATCTTGGATGTATCAACAAAGATAACTCTGTAAATGAAAATAAATATTTACATTCATTTACAAACAACTTGGTATGTGCAACAAAATTCTGTTAACAAAATAATTTTAAAATTTATTTTTTTTCCTCGAGTGTATCTTTTCATATTTTTAGTGCTGTTTACTAAGGAAATAAAGTAGGGAAACAGAGGCAAAAAACAAAGAAATGAATTTAATTAGATACAGAAAAGACTGAGGGGTAAATATGTGGCAATATCTTCATAATTGAGTTCATTTCCATTTTGGTTCATAGTAATTAAGTTTGGGATTTGCACATTTGCGAAGACCTTGTTTTATCTGAGTGAATCAGTACTGCAGTACACGCAGCAAGCCAAAATTCACAAGCTGACTCTCTGTGGAAAGGCACAGATGTGGTAGTACACAAGATAAACCCCTCTCCTTCTACTCCCTAACCCTGCAGAGAGTTTTTTTTTTTCCACTTGGCCACATCCCACGCTTTTGGATGTGTTTTGTTCACCCTTTGAAATTTTATGCAGTGTTATTCTTCTGTGTTCACCCCAGTGAAAGAGAGCAGTGTTGGGCGAGAAACGCATATCAGGGGAGTTTTGGAGTGAGATAAAGAAGGAGAACGCCTGGGAGAAAGAACAGATTCCTGTTAAGCAAATTCTTCTCCTCCCATGATGTATGAATGCGCTAACAATCACAAGAGCGCTGCATGTATTTCTCCAGTGTCCTGGCTTAAATGCAGCTAAAAAAGGCCATGGCACTGGCAGTGCTCTGAGAAAGCCATGCAAATCTGAATACTTGAGATGGACACAGGTCCTTTAATGTTTCATAAAGCAGTTTCAGTTCATATCAATCGTTCTGCCCATAAAATATTCAAAATCTACTTGTTTATTGAAATATTTAACGCGCTGGCTCTGTTCAGACTCCAAGAAACTCAGAGAGATTTTTTTTCCAGCCAGCTATAAATTAAAATTTTCCTGCAACGCCTGATAAAAATAAGATTACAGATGAGCCCACGATCCCATGACTAAAGCATAAACAGGCCAAAATACACTGTGGTTAAAAATCACTGAACATTCAATGAAAATGAGAGGGAGCTTTCTCAACTGTGAAGCATAAATCGAACCATATCGAAGGGAATATTTCTATCTTTCCTTAGACTGTTCCCTCTTGGTTTTTATGCTACTGGAGACAGCCATTTGAAGCAAGCCTAATCTACATACCAAACATTTAGTTATACTGACTGTTATCTGATAAGAGCTACAAAGAATTGTCTGTAAGGCTTTTACTGATGCTCTTTGACCATACTTTAAAGGGCAGTGTGTTTATGACCAGCAGGGTCTCCTGCAGGATGTCTATTCTAATGAGAGCAGGCCAAGCGGAGCCAAATGCAGTCTGATCTGTGATGTCACTGGTAATACACTGGCAGGCCATAACCGCTGGCTGGATGAATGGCTCTTACCACCACATTATTAACACAGATCAGTGTACCTGCCTCTCTTCAAACACGATAAGCCTCAGCACACAGCTCTCCTCAGTTCGCTGCATGAGCTGCCTAATGTCCACCAACAGGAAATTAAAATGTTTGCTCTGACTCGTGCTACCATCCTGGCCAGTCTGACCTTTAAGGCTATTTTAAAATGTTCAACAATTTTCAACAAGTCAGGCTTTCGACCTATCTGGAGGAGAGGAAGGTATTTTGGGCTTACTCTGGGTTTCAATATGTGCAAGTCTGTCCAAAAATTATATTCAGATGTCCTTAGATATGTTGAGAAAGTCTCTGGTGTCTCTACAGTAAACCCTCTTTCCATAATGACCATGAGGAGATCTCCTTCTCCACCAGATCCAATCTAAAAGATGGCGTGCAAATTGACATCTAATGGGAAGAATAATAAAATATAGATAAACTCTTCATCTTTGAGACAAACTGGATCAAAAGATCTGTAATTCTTTGTCTGCAAACTCTTCCAATCTAAGCAAATCAAACTTGGCACACAGATACGTCCTGGGTCTCTGAAGGTTCTTATCTGTATCACATTTTAAAAATCATTGTATCATTTTAATTTCACAACAATAACATCGAATTCATATCCTTAAAACATCGTCATCTTGCCTCATAGCCACCTACCAAAATTGTCAAATTGTAGTGTTTATGCCCCTAAAGCACCTTATAAAAGCATTCTATCACTTTAATGTAACATCATGTTATAATATATTATGATGTCATGATATAATATGACACAATGTGGCCAAGCAAACACCTAAAAATCACAGACCAAACAATCCTGTAGCATTGGCATGTACTTAAATTCAGGCTCTTTTAAAGAACGTTGTTACTTCTGATGTGTGTTACATAGACACAAGTGATAGATTTATAGGTGTCATAGAAAAAGGTGTTCCTCATAATAAAAAACGACACCAACCAAAGATTTTTGAACGTTTTCTTACTTGAATACAAACTCACATTAGAGACGGATTTCTTTATAGCCGCTCTGGTGAAAGGAATTTCAGCTAAATTTAAATTGTAGCTAGTATTGCTGCATTGTGTGCTGGTAGTATGACATATCTGAAAACAAATGTGAACTTTAATACAGGCTATGCATTGATCTTACAAAATAACCTTGAGTAGCTTTTCATTTTTTCAAACATAATTAAATAGCTGAAACAAACAAACAGAAAAAAACCCGAGACTGTTGTTTGTGCAGTGGATTTGATTTTGGAACATAAGAGAAAGATGAAAGCAACACTCACAAAAACAAGTAAATTTAGTTAGAGATGCGGTCAAAGAAAATAGAAAAAGATTTGCGTACAAAGTCTGAGAGTCTTTCTTGTTGCCCTGCAGGGCCCAGTGGAGACGATTAGTGGGCTGAGAGATGGAGGCAAACTCTAACGTGTGCTATTGTTTAGGCTTTCATGAAGTTTCATTTAGCTTCTATTTAGCAGATGCACAGAGCCTGAGGCGCCACATTGAAACATCTAAGGCTCATACATATAGAGCACACTGACAACTAACTGTCTGATGCCACTACACTCTTAGGTCTAATAAATATTTCATGGATTGTTTTCTCTGGCACAGAGATCATGGCTGACATTACTTTAATTAAAAAAGTACAGGCAATATAAATGCATATGATCTTTACAGGTCATGTGGAAAAAGAGGAATGTTGTTTTTAAAAAATAGCCTTTGTAAATGTGTAAATCAGACTGAGGCATTAGTCTACAATCCCTTTGAGCTGTGTTCGCATAGCTGCACCGCATCTCTGTTTGTCAACACTGACGAATTGCAGCTGTCGAAAATGATGCGGTCCCATTAGTGACGGAATCCAAGCTGAGACGGAGCCAGACAGAAAGCCGCTGTGGGGACAAGATGATAACAAGGTACTCATTGGAGATGTGAGGGATGGTGCTTGCGCATCACTCTCTGTGTTTGCCTGATGAGACCGGGGCAAAGGAGGAGGAGGAGATGGAGGGGTTAAGATAAAGTGAGAGCAAGGGAAGCGTGGAGAATGAGAAAGAGAGCGAAAAGTTAAGGAAGAAGAAGGATGGGTGGGAGATAACATGTGACGAATGGGGGTGGGTGAGGGGGGTAGGGGTAGGGGTGGCAACAGAGGCAATAGTGGTGGGGCCACTAATCAAAGATGTGAATGGGGCAAGTGCGATGACCACAGACAGACAGCAAAGAAGCGATACAACAACTAGCCTGTGCTGTGAGAGATTGACAGGTTTATTCACAGGGACTTACTGATCTCTCATCCTGGAGACTGTCGTTTCACCTCTATGTTAAGACGCATAATAACTGCAGCAAAGGGAGTTGCTTCATTTGGTAAAACACTCAAATGCAGCAGGCATGATGTCACGCCACTGTATTAAGCCACCTTTCATCTCTAAAAAAGACATCCAGCAACAGCTGATTATTAATTTTTTAGGCTTTCGCCAGAGGAAACACTGTGTAACAGCTTACTGTTCAGCTGCTAACACTGAAACATGAGTTAAAAAGCACTGTCGCAATGCAATATCCACACCATCTGCTACAGATTAGCTAAATACTGCTAAACAATGCAACCTCGTTATCAGTTTTAAAAGCTATTTGGACAAAACACAAGGCCGAGCTTGCACTCCAACACGTTGGTAAAGAATGAATTAAAATTTTATATCACCGCTTTGGAAGTTTGAACTCTGCTACTATTCAAATTCTGGAGCTCACTGCATAAAGGAACTAGGCAGCCAAATTGCATATACAGTAGGATCAGGTAAAAGGTAACCGCAATATGACTGTATACAATACAGGATGAATGAACGGTCACACAGACATAAAGGAGAAAATCCAACCACGCCGCGCTTCTTGGAATGAACATTGTGCCTCTTAAAGGTGGCCAGTTTAATTTTCCTGCAAATAAACAAAAGCTATGTTTACACATTCAGGAGTATTCACTATAATCCACTGAATGCATTCTCGAGTGCTCACAAATGTGTTAACGGTATTTCTTTCCACAGTAAAGCCAATTTGTTTACAGCCATATTTAGTTGCTACTAGTCTTCTTCATCCCTCTCTTTGCTGCTGCACTGCTGCATATTTTGGCTTGTTGATTGGCTGAGTAATCTGAAACCACTGGGGAAAAAAAGTGTGCGCACATGGGTGATACACTTTTTCATGTCTCTTTAAGACTTCTCTGAGGTACTGAAGATACTTTGCATCAGTAATGCCAATTTTTAGAACTCTATACACATTGCAAACCATATTTTGAATACTCTGAAACTTAACAACTTCCAAATGTACAGGGTGGGCCATTTATATGGATACACCGTAATAACATGGGAATGGTTGGTGATATTAAAGTCCTGTTTGTGGCACATTAGCATATGTGAGGGGGCAAACTCCTCAAGATGGGTGGTGACCATGGTGGCCATTTAGAAGTCGGCCATCTTGGATACAACTTTTGTTTTTTCAATAGGAAGAGGGCCATGTGACACATCAAACTTATTGGTAATGTCACAAGAAAAACAATGGTGTGCTTGGTTTCAACGTAACTTTATTCTTTCATGAGTTATTTACAAGTTTCTGACCACTTATAAAATGTGTTCAATGTGCTGCCCATTGTGTTGGATTGTCAATGCAACCCTCTTCTCCCACTCTTCACACACTGATAGCAACACCGCAGGAGAAATGCCAGCACAGGCATCCAGTATCCATAGTTTCAGGTGCTGCACATCGCGTATCTTCACACCATAGACAATTGCCTTCAGATGACCCCAAAGATAAAAGTCTAAGGGGGTCAGATCGGGAGACCTTGGGGGCCATCCAACTGGCCCACGACGACCAATCCACTTTCCAGGAAACTGTTCATCTAGGAATGCTCGGACCCGGCACCCATAATGTGGTGGTGCACCATCTTGCTGGAATAATTCAGGGAACGTGCCAGCTTCAGTGCATAAAGAGGGAAACACATCATCATGTAGCAATTTCAAATATCCAGTGGCCTTGAGTTTTCCATTGATGAAGAATGGACCCACTATCGTTGTACCCCATATACCACACCAAACCATCACTTTTGTTGTTCCAAGAGTCTTGGAGGGATCCATCCAATGTGGGTTAGTGTCAGACCAATAGCGGTGGTTTTGTTTGTTAACTTCACCATTCACATAAAAGTTTGCCTCATCACTGAACAAAATCTTCTGCGTGAACTGAGGGTCCTGTTCCAATTTTTGTTTTGCCCATTCTGCAAATTCTGTGCGCCGATCTGGGTCATCCTCGTTGAGATGCTACAGTAGCTGGAGTTTGTAAGGGTGCCATTTGTGAGTAGCTAATATCCGCCGAAGGGATGTTTGACTAATGCCACTCTCCAGTGACATGCGGCGAGTGCTACGCTGTGGGCTCTTGCTGAATGAAGCTAGGACAGCCACTGATGTTTCTTCATTAGTGACAGTTTTCTTGCGTCCACATTTTGGCAATTCCAACACTGAACCAGTTTCACGAAACTTAGGAAGCAGTTTGCTAACTGTAGCATGGGAGATGGGTGGTCTCATAGGGTGTCTTGCATTGAAATCTGCTGCAATGACCCGGTTACTGCGTTCACCAGATATCAACACAATTTCCTCACGTGTTAACCTCTTCGACATGACAATGGCTGTGAACAAAGAGAAACTTGTAAATAAATCATGACAGAATAAAGTTACGTTGAAACCAAGCACACCATTGTTTTTCTTGTGACATTACCAATAAGTTTGATGTGTCACATGGCCCTCTTCCTATTGAAAAAACAAAAGTTGTATCCAAGATGGCCGACTTCTAAATGGCCACCATGGTCACCACCCATCTTGAGGAGTTTGCCCCCTCACATATACTAATGTGCCACAAACAGGACTTTAATATCACCAACCATTCCCATGTTATTACGGTGTATCCATATAAATGGCCCACCCTGTATTACAGTATTAAAGAGAGGAAGTACTTCAGTACCAAGGACAGCGCAACTGCTGTTCGCCATCCCTGTTTTCCATTTGTGATTTGTGAACAGTTTAGATTCTGCCTAGGTGTCCTGGCCAACATTGTTTGTTAGTTTGTTAGTTTTGAATAAAATCAGTACTGAAGCTCAGCTGTACTTGGAAAGACAGTATATACACCAAAGTTTCTATTTCACTCACAAAACCAAACCAGCCATGTTACTGCAAGGATGGAAGTTTGTATTGCATAATTATTACAATAGCTATACAATAACAATGTTGAATTGTGCCCCATATATGTGGCAGATATTACTATTACTATGAATTTGAGATTGTGAGCAGTGGAGCAGGTGACAGCTTCCGATCCCCATGAAGTCTTCCAAGGCCATTTGCTCCATGTTATATTAATAGAACTTTCCTTCCTTTCACAGGTAAGACTACAGGACTTGCTGTTTCAGCTAATTAGACTCCAGTCTTTTTGTCCTTGGTGGACTTGCCAATAATTCCAGATGAATTGCAATTGTCCAACAGCTGTTCCTGGATTTTGGTTAATTACATTTCGCCACTTTTTTGTGGAATTTTCCTAATTAAGTTTTTGGTTACATATCCCAAATCCCTTTTAGCCAGTAAATTGGATCATAATTTGTAATCAAACTATATTTTAATCATAGCACATTTTTACAGTCAGACGAAACATCAAATGAGACTGGCAAATAGACAGTAATGAGATGACAAAATTACGATGCAATCCCCAGAAGCCTAGAATCCGATTCCCAAAGGTACGACGTTTATGTCTTGTAAGTGTTGAATACTTCAAGAATGTTAGCGCTCCCAGATATAGACAATAAGGGGAAATTATGTTCTTTTTTTTTATCTAAATGTTTCTTTTTTCTTTGTTTACAGCATAATGTTCCTAGGAGGACATATTGTCCCTGCAGAGATTTGCTGCGCATTTAAGATATTTATAACTTAGTATACTTGTATATTTCCCAATTAAAGCTGTAATTAATGCAGCCATGTTGTGCTCCCAGGAAAAAATGTGAAACTTAAATGATGACAAAAAAAGCAAAGATCAAACTCCTAGCGCACGCAGCCAGACTTCCCAAACCTCCAAAACCTGGCACAAAAGGTCAAAAGTTTCTGATTGTGCTTTGAAAATGTTATTTCTATGAAATTCACTTTGATGGTATGTTTGTGGGCTCTGTGCTGTGCTGATTGTGTTCTTCCACACATCCTTTTGCCCCAATGTACTTCCATCATATCGCCGCAGACAATTGGAAAATGTAATTTCTTCTCGTTGAATGAATGGGTTGGAGAGCACATGAACGTCCACTCAGGCGATGTATGTCTCTTTCTTGGAGCAAAGCACGCTGTCCACAAGGACATGCTAAATCAGCAGAAAGGTCAAACAGTGTGGAGTAGAGAGGGAGGCCTTTAAGAACATCTTGTCTGTTTCTTTGTCCAGTCAGGGCTTTTGGGAACTATAGGCAATTGAAGCAATAACATTGTCACAGACAGGGGAAATAAGGTTTTTGTCCTGCTGTGTGAACAGTGCCTGGTACTTGGCTCCAGCATTTGAAAGCAAACTTGATTCACATCCTGCTTTACCTTAAAAGTGTACATCTCTATTTGGTGAAATGTGAAAGTATGGTGGCCCTCCACTAATAGTGTAATGTATTACAAAAGTAATGTTATCACTATTCTAGGTAATACTCTGATTTTCACCTGCAGGTTATATTACACTGATGTACTGCAGGTATCGACTACCAGCCAAGACCTAAATAAAGGATGATGGCCGAGGGTATTCTTTCAAGTGCTGGAAGCATTGTCATTACATTTTAAATATTATTCACTTTAATTAGATTTAACTACTTTATTGTTTTCTATTTTGTATTTATACCTTGGGGTTGCCAAGGTACTTTTTCAAGAACCTTCAATTTAAAAGTGATCCCCACAATTCCCACAGGGAAAATGACAAAAAATAAAAGATATCTTTAAAAAAAAGAAGAAGATTAAAACAATATGTGCAACATTATAAATAACAACATTATTTTTAAATTGACCGGTGTATTGCAAAAAAGCAAAAAAAAAGACAGCAATATTTTACTGTTACAATTCTGGTAGCTTTTCCATGTTGGTATTGTAGGCTTTTGTTGTTTCTGTCTAGTTGTCAGTAGGCTTTTCTCAATCCAGTATTGGACTTTTTGATAACAGGTAAGACAGGTTAAATTGGCTACTGGGTAAACACTAATAGCTTATGTTAATGCTAATATTATGGAAACTGTTTAATGCTGTCATATCAAAATTCCTCATAAAAGCATTGTCCAGGGTTGTGAACTTTACCGAATTCACATGCTAGTCCTTTGAGAAGCTGTGTGCCTGCATGTCTGCAAGTATTGCACAAAGTTCTTGGATCTGATACTGTTAGAAGCAAGTATCTAATGGGATACTGACTTTTTAATACTGATTAGTATCTGAATATTTAGTATTTTTGTAAGCCTATCTTTTACTATATTTTTTGATCTGTTGATTTCACTCTGCTAAGCACTCTGACTCCCCCAATTTAGTCAATATGCGATACAAATCAAGCAGCCTTACCTTATTTTGAGTTTGTCTCAGTCAGTGATGTAAAGAACACTGTCGCCTGTTATGAGATTTTTGCCAACAGGAAAAATACAAAATTTAATTTGATCTAATTTGAAACATCTGCCAATGCAGTACAGGTGCAGTGGTGGGAAATGGGTTTCTAAGCAGAACACTGCATTTTAAACAAGATGATGAATAATATTTACTGCACCTGTCAGTGTTTGCAAATGAAAGTAATACAGCAATATAATGAGTAATGTAAGCACTTACCTTTCATACCAATGATCAAGTCTAGTACTATCATTGTTTGTAAGGTAACATTGTCAGTCAAAAGTAGATTGTTATAAAGACTGAGTATACTGCTGGTCACTGGTGCATGTTTAAAAAATCTAGATCCAATGCTAAAATGTCCAAGCAAAAGAAATAACATATTGTTTTCCATATTACTGTGTGCTTGGCCTTCTAATCTCTATTTATTAAAGCTGACAAACAATGGAGGAAAAAGGGAACTGAGGATGGTGTACTTCTTCCAGCAACCATCAGGGTTTAAGAAACTGCACAAGTATTCATCTCAGGAGACAGGCAATCATGTTAGCTTCATTTAGACATAACGCGGGTTTGCAGTTGATTATTTTTCAAGGGAGCGTGTGCTGAAAAATAGTGAAGATGGTGCTGGTGCACTACACCAGTGCATATGCTCATTAGCTTTTTCTTCAGTTCACCAGTTCTGATTATGAATCCTTTCATCATTCGCTTGAGTGTTTGCTTTTGCTTTGCTGGCAGTGAGAGTTAGCATATGTGTGCACAGTGACGTGTGAGAATGGCACTGTAAAAAGAGCATACACTGAGATTTTCAAAGCGAGGATGTTCGCTGAAACAATGTAGATATTTCACATTTTCTCAAATGTAAAGCTTTTCAACATAGCTCCTGGTTCAGCTTCCATGTCTGCACAAAAAGCATAATTTTCTGAGTAGCTTTAAAGTTTATTTTTCTCGGTAGTTGTTTAGCGTGGGCAGTCTTCCACACCAGCTGGCACAAGAAACTAGCTAAAATATATATATTTTTTTCCCTTTCCCATAACTAAGCTGACATGCTGTTGTGTGCCAGTATGATACCTCATGTGACGAGAAGCTCATTAGACCATGAAATTGAGCAATGTTACCTTGTCTTGTGTGAAACTTTTTAGGAAGAGAAATGAAGAAATGGGGAGATTGAAGAGAAGGGGGGAAAGCAGTGCAGCCAAACTACACTGTTTTCATACATTTGCCTATATAAATGCACACTGCATAATTTATAACCTATATGATGTTTAGATAAAATAAACCATGCTTTTGAATTTCAGAACCCCTCCTGCTTAGCCACAGTTATTTTGTGCCATTTTTACCCTAAGCGGTCGGTATTCAAAGGCACACTCAGTCAGTTACATAAGACATGAGTGCACTCTGTCAGTCAGACAGTATAAGCACAGCATCAAACAACATTGGAAGAAATCCTGTACGTCAAAAAAGTACTAATATTACAGAGTGCAGTATTACGGATAAGTCTTCAGCCACCCCTCATTTTTTCATATCTTGATTCCAAAGAGCCAGTTCATTTTCAGAAGCTTTTCTTCTGTTGGTTAAGCCACTTAACTCTGTCCTCTGGATCATTTGGGCATTAAAAGGCAGCTAACTCAAGAGATTAACTGGTGTTGTGTCTAGAGATGGACCGATCCAATATTACGTATTGGTATCGGTCCGATACTGACCTAAATTACTGGATCGGATATCGGCGAAAAATAAAAAATGTAATCCGATCCATTAAGTATCAAAAAAAGCATCTCACAAAACTTGCAACACGGCGTAACTCGGCTCATAACCGTAGCACGTTGGAGCAGTATGCCTCATGTGATAGAGCGGCTGTGTGTATTTGTAGCCTCGCTACCAAACCAGCATTTCATCTCCGAGGAAGTTATCCCAGAGAGAAGTAAAGCAAGTGTGTAAGTTCATCTCTGAATGTTTGTAAAGCGTTCCCATGTTAAGCTTAACAACCGATATATGGAGCGACTGCCTCTCTCTCTCCCTCACCTTCCTGCCGCTACTTCAATCGTGAAACTGCTTAACGATCAGCTGATCGGCTTTTCTGTCGCGAGTCTGTCTCTCTTCTTTGTTTTTGGTCCACTTTGCACCAGAAAGAGGAAACCAGCGGCGGAACAACAGCAGCACCTTTAAGCTTGATAAGCTGTTGTTAGAATTTATTTAATATTACTTTCTACACCAGGATCCTTTTCTATGTAGCTGACGGCTGGTAACTGTGCAGGGGCGGATCTAGCAAAGTGCAGCCAGGGGGGCCGATAGGGAATGAACAGGGAAAAGGGGGCACAAAGACATACTTTTCTTTCTTATTCTCATTTAAAATATGTAGCTTTTAATAAATAATTATCTGAATCTTACACCCAAAGTTTTAATCTGATGTAAAATGTATAGAAGTCCATTACTATATATAGTAACTCTTAAGTCTATATACCCTAGTAAGCTATAGTACTTTTTCCTTTGGGAAAGTACCGTCTGTGAATTCTGCAATTCTGTTGAAGAAAGATGTTGAATCTATTTAATTATTCTTGAAAAATAATTTGTTTCTGTGCATTTTTTTCCACCCTGCATCAAATTAAAGTTGATTACATCGATTAAGCATCATGAGGTGGAGGGTGGGTGGTTCCCTATTTTTTTTTTTTTTGCTGGGAGTTTGCAACCCTATTAGTTAGGTTGCTTAATATTTCTGCTAAGTACTCTTTAAAATACCAGAATAGGGAGGATGGAGTAGGTTTAAGTTAGGTTTTAAGTTAGGTAAGGTTTATTAGATTGATCAGTGTTGCTGAACTATGAAATATTTTGGGTGCAGTGTATTTTTTACACACAGGTATAACAGAATAGCTTTAGTGTTGTTGTTTATTTAAACTTGAGTATGAACTTATACAAAATGCAGCAAGATATTAAAAAAAACAGTTTTATTGATTAAAAAACACACTATCGGATTCATATCAGTATCGGCAGATATCCAAATTTATGATATCGGTATCGGTATCGGACATAAAAAAAGTGGTATCGTGCCATCTCTAGTTGTGTCTGCACATAATGGACAACTGAGGGAAAAAAAACATTTAGATTTTTGTTAAACTGGCACCTTGCTACTTGCAGCCTGTCAAAAAAACACATCATTTGTTCCCACTTCTTTAGTTGAATCAACGAAAAATGCCAAACATTGAATTTTTGCATCAACAAGGTGATTTTCAAAGCCATCTTACCTAAAACCTTGGCATATATCAGCACAGTGTGCAGCATGTCCTTAACAACTTTGAGGAAACTGGACAAGTGCAGGAAAAAAGAAGAATTGACAGCACTAAAAAAACCAGCAGATGAACAGTATCTGAAAGTCATGTTTTTAGGAAATGAAAAAATCCAGTAAAGACCTGACACAGGACCTGAGAGATGCACATACAGAGGTACAGTGAATAACAGTGAGTGTCCACAGTCATCTGAAAAACACAACAGAGGCTTTGTCGTGGTTTAGCCATGCATTTAACTGATAGCATTATGAACCAAAAAGTCAAATTTGTATCCGCCATGCAAAACCATCTGGAAAGCAACTCATTGGCAACAGCTTTATTTATCAGTATAACACTGTCAATGCAGTAAAAGCATACCTGGATAGAAAAAAACATAGTGGAACAGTATCAGTCATGGATCGGTGTCCCCAGAGGCCAGCCCTGGACATTATTAAAGCAGTGTGGGATCATCTTGACAGAAAACAGAACCAAAGGCAGTCAACATCCAAAGAAGAGCTTTGAGTGTCCTTCAAGAAACCTGGAGAAATGTTCCTGAAAACTACTTAAAGAAGTGACAAGACAGATGGTCACACCAAAGTTTGACTTCCAAGCTCGTTACAATTGTACAAACTCTGTTTTTGCCTTATGTCCTATATTTCTATATATCTTTGACAGATGTCAATAAATTGCTTCAACTATGCCACATATTCCAAGCAAACTACAAAGAACTGAGGTGTCTCAGACTTTTGCACAGTGCTGTAAAAACAATCAGAATATTCCTCATAGGTACAGGATGTTGTTGTAAAGTAAACCTCTAAAAAGAAAAGGTAAAAATAGATCCAGAAAGCAAGATGATTTCACGTTCAGCAATTTAAAAATTGTAAACTTAGATCAGAAACTTCGCTGAACATACAAATGATCGAAATTTTCAGAGCAGTTGCCTTACTATCTGACATTACGCAAGAAAAAGCTGAGACATGAGAACAAAAAGAAGCCTTATCAGTTGTAGGTCATCTGTAGATTTTCTACAAACATGTTCTCATCCCAGGGCGTCCAATTACTGCTGTTTTGTCAGATACCCCTGGAGCTAAAGAAATACACACAAGTTTTCCTGGCACCCTTGTTGGCTACCCAGTGTTTACCCATATCTGATGGAGCTGGGAGTAAGACTCCTCTCACTATTACATAGCCTGTTATGTCAAGGCGCTGATGTTAAAGGATGACCTTGTGACTGCCTTTTTGATTTGAATGCTAACTATGCTGGTGTAGGGGTTTTTAATTTACTGGGGCACAGAAATAAACTTCCACGCCGACATGCACTACACTTCTAGTTCTGACATACTCCAAAGTAAAAACTGCAACATTTTTGAAGTGGTTGTGCCAGAGGTGTAGTAAGGTAATAAAACAGTGGTGCTCCATGAAGTGTAAAATGGGAGGGTTTGGCAGCGTGCTGAAAGGGAGGACAGCGGGAGAGAGGAGAAGGAGCGCGGGTCGCTGGGGTAATTTAGCTCTGATCGCAGTGCACTGTCCTGAAGTCTGGCAAGGGAAGCCCATGCATCACACTGTAGCTTTGTCCAAAGTGCACTCTTATGATTGATTACCTCACACCTCGTTTTAATTTAAAGTCAATGGCATCTATAGATACCTGTCAAAGCGGAGCGACCTGTAATGTCTCCTCGGCAGCCAGGACCCTCAGTTCTCCAACTGAGGAGCCGCCAAATGGCAAGCAGAGCTTTAGTGGCCCGATCAGTCCAGGAAGAAAAAGAAGAGAAAGACCAGTGATCATGGTGATCATTCATCCTGCTGTTTCACTTCTAGGAAAAGGTCTCACAAGGCGTTGGCTGGTAATTTTAGTCAAAGATGGATTACAGCAGACAAAACTGTTAATGTTGACTGACTGTACAAGTCAAACGAAACTGAGGGAATTCAAATGTGGCTCTCCTGTACTTAATGTAACATTACATCATTTGTAATTTTGTATAAACCTTTAGAGGATTGGGAGTTTTCTTTGGAACTGTCAGACTTAAATGTTCATATGATAGATTTCCCTCTCTCTTTTGTGCACTTTAGTTACTCTAAGACAGCTCTGATCCAAATTGCTCTTTGTGTTTTTCACTTTTCACATTAATCTAAATACCAGGGGGAGGCGCAAAAAGACATATAAGGGTTATTACAGATGAAAAATTCAATAAATGTAAAAATGGTACCCTTATTGCATTTGGCAAGTCTGGAACTTTTTGTATTACAAATGACAGCGGGCCTCGTGGGGACATCAGATCACACCCCGAAAATGATTCATATCGTTAGCAATTACATTTTGTTTTTGGCAAAGACCTTATGGAGGATCTAAATCACTGAAATGAAACAATAAGGTACCTCTGAATTACATTAGTGCCATATTAAATCCGCTGGTTTATTAAAGGCATGTGTTCGTGGATTTTTGAAAAAATGTCACCTTTACTACCAAAAAAAATCCTGAAAGCGATGTCATCTGAGTCATGTTGCAAAAGAACTAGTTATTCTTTCTAATCATTAATAATACAAAAGATTATATATATATATATATATATATATATACATATGTATGTATAGTTTTTTGATCTCTACACCATCCACAAACTCTACTTATAAACAGGAGCTGATTTGGTCTTGTGGCCTCCGAATATAACAGAGTTTTCATTAAAGCAAAGCCTCAGGGTCCCTGCTGGCAAAACGGCATTCTGATTCGCTGTCAGTGACCTCTAATCTTGCATTTATAATACAGGACCTTGCCCCCCGAGGGCATGGCAGGAGCCTACGGGGCTGCAGGAAGAGAGTACCCTGAAGCTGGAAAGGGATGAATATTTCACATCTCCTCAGGTTAAAGGTCAGGCACAACAGGCACTACATAGCCACACACCCACATACACATGGGACACTTCATTTATATTGCCCAGAAATGTGGATTAATGTGAGTGTTCATGCGTTCTGGTATAAGAAGTGGTACACAGCCAGCTACGCTAGACACGGTACATGTCTAATTCAGCAGGTACCAATTTAGTAGAACCTCCATGAAAAGCTTTCCATAAAGTTGTGGTTTATGTTTTAGAGAAAGCCTTTTCAAATTTTTAAAGATGACAACAAAATGACCGCTCAGCCTTTCTCTGGGGTTTGAAAATACAGAATTGTAACTTGCTACAGAGGTGAAAGTGGACTGGAAAAGAGTTCCAGCACCCTTAACTAATGAGTAACTAAATGTGATAGCCAGCTTACAGTGTCTGTGAGCTAAATGTACCCCTGTATTTCCCAGATAGAGCAAAAAAAGAAAAAAGAAGGAGATGAAGATGAGAGACCATTTTCATAAGACTGCTCTGAAAGTGAGATTTGATAAAAGGGAAATTTAAACCTTAAATGTAATGCCTGAATTTCTCTGTCTTTGTGAAATGTCTTGCAAAAAAACTACTGCAGGGTAAACTGATTAGTTTGCAGTATTACCAGGGCTCGCAAAATTTCAAAATCCCTGGTAGCCCTTCGGGCAGGCACTCTTCAGTTTTTGGTAGCCCAAAATAAATTTAACTAGCCCGAAAAAAAACATGAGAACAATTTTTTGATGGATGTTTTGTTTCCTTTACAGTATTGTAAAGGAAACAAAACATCCATCAAAAAAATTGTTAAAACACAAATTACAACAATTGTATAAAAATTACAGTCATCAACTCAAATATTTGGAACTGTGTAGAACATGAATCAGTCTGTGTCAGATCCTGAATCTGAAATTTCCACTGAAATCACGGGTAAGAGGCAAGTGGAACCAAGATCGAGGCCATTTGCTTTTTGAAGTTTGCAAATATGGCTACATTTTGCCAGTGGTAGTTCACTCTTTGGAACATAGTACACTGTTCTAAACAGCTTTTTCAGGACTTCTTGTTGTGCTTGGTTTATTTTTAGTATGTTTTTGCAACTGCTGTTTGTTCTGGCTAAGATACTGCAGACTGAGCAACAATGCATTTCTCATGGATTCTGATGGGGTCTTTCTTAAAATTACTGGTCCCAGTTACAAAGGCGCTTGTCGACTCAGATAGCGAGGGAAACTCACGACACACCCGGCAGAACATTATGGTATTTACGCTGTCATATTCCAGCCACAGAAATTATTTTGTCCATGAAACCAAAAAAGCTGAGCTTTCTTTTTGCCTCAGTCTGATTTGTCATAAGTTTTCCGTTTTGTGGTAGGCTTTTCTTTGGCTGTCCCTTCTTCACCCTGACCTGTCTTATTTGGCTCAGCAGAACTAAAATTCCCGCATAAATCCTGCTGTTTTTACACACGTACTTACATAACGGTCAGCGATTCTCTGCGCAATCAACCTCTCACATGTTTAAGTATGCTGCGGGAAATTTCACTTGTCACGTCTGAATAGTAGCTAATGAGTGATAAGACGATGTCAGAGGAATTGGTGCGAAATTAATCGTCACTCACCAATCAGTGCTGCCGCTCACTATACACAGTTCGCACGATCGCAAAGTGAAAGCCAAAAAAAAAGAAGAAGCGCAAATTCAAACTCGATTTCACATATTGACAGAGGCTCGTCGATGCCAATGACATAATTACCCAGCTACATTTGAGAAAGAATGGAACAGCATTGACATATATTTTCCTTCCTATGATAGCCCGACGGGCAGGGCTGAGTTAGATTTTGGTAGCCCGACTGGAAAAATCGCTAGCCCCGGGACGTCGGCCTAGCGATTTTGCGAGCCCTGATTACCATGAAGTTGACAGTATTGTTGCGGCATTATTGTTAAGATGGACAGTAGAGAATTCACTTTATATCTAAGGTGATGATGCTGATTAGGTTCATTCACAGAATTCTACCTTTTAGACTGGGTTTTTAGTGTCTATCAGCTGAAAATCAGCCAGTGAATGGCAATGAAACCTCTGCTTACATCTTGCTGAGTTCAGCTGGATAAATCCTCAAAGAAGAGTGAATTTCAGAGTAACAGCACAGGTCAGGCGATCATGGCTGTGGCTCAGGAGCTAGAGTAGGTCATCTACCAATCGGTGGTTTGCTTCCCGGCTCGTTTAGTCTGCAGCTAGAAGCATCCTTGGACAAAATACTGAACTCAGAGTTGCCCCTGATGCATCCATCGAAGTGTGAGTGTGTGTGTGAGAATGTTAGACAAGGTGCTTCGGTATAGAGGAAAGTACTTGTACTAATGTGTATGAGTTATTGAATGAGGCTTGTAGTTTAAAAGAGTGCTTTGTGTGTTCTGTTAGTGTGGAAAAATGCTTGCTAAGTACTGGTCCATTTACAGTCTGTACACAAGGAAAAATCCACCGGAGCTAACAAAAAATATTAGAACTTATTTCTGAGTAATTATTTTCAACATGCTCACACTTGATCTTAGGGTTCCCACACCTCTAAAATCCCACTTTGACCTCTGATTTGAAACCTCAGTCTAAGCAGTGGCAAGTTTTGATCACTTCAACCCAAGCGTGACCCTTTACAAAATATTCCATTTAAGTATTTTATGTGTCATGATGATGTAAAATAATTAAACAAGTAAAAAGGTAAGGACATTTTACGAAAATAAACATTATTCTCTGTAGCAAATGTATCTTTATATGTAAAGACTTGTGATCCGCAAGTTGGGGGGCATATCTACAAATGTGGTTACATCTGTTGTATTTTTTTATATGTTTCTAAAATATCAACAAACCATCTATTTCATATTTCAGGATAATAATAGATTCTTTTTCAATTCATCAGAAACCCATTTTGAATCTTTTATCTTGTAAAATACCTGAACACAGATTTAGGGGGAAAAAAAGACTGTTCTTACACGGAGGAACAAACGCTGTAGTTTGCAGGATACACAGAGCCATTACATGTTAGCCGTGAGCAAACTGAAAAAAAAAACAAAACACTACACCCACTGCAAGGGAGGAGCATGTGTCTGTTTTGTTCATTTCACGCACAGTAAACTGTGCCTGATTGTGCCATGTCGCCCTGTTGCTCTAAATCTTCGTCTACACACACACGCCCTGGTATGTGCGGGCACATTTTGTGAGTCTATATGCCATACAGAATCACATTTTTGGTTACACTCCATTTCACACAGTAAGTGAGATAAGTGCCTTTGCCCTGATCATTCATCCAGAAAACACAGAGGGAGTAAATCAATGTCCAGTCGTAAAGACTAAAGGTTCAAAAGGAAGGTCTGGTGTTTCGTGGTGTACGCCAAAGACAAGGCTGAACATCTAGCCGATACCAGGCATGCCAGATGGCAAGACAGATTTTTAATTATTTAGCTTTATCAATATGCCTTCAAAATGGCTTCCTGCTTTTAGATGAATGGGGCGTATGTTAGAGTAACAATGTATAATATTAACAACGTGGCTTTCACTGCAGATTCATTGCAAGAACTGAATTATCAGATGCCCAGTCAAGTACTTGGATATCACCCAATCCCATTTGAATAATCTGAATGAGATGGCTGCATTATCTGCCACAATCCATCAAACAAAGTATTTGAATGGGTCCACTGAGAGAGGATACCCAAGAACTGAGTCATTTATCAATAAATAAATACAAAATGAAAAGCAGAAGCTCTGAAAAGGTGACAAATAATGTCGTATCAATTCCCAAGCCATAGCTGCTTCATCCAGAAACCAGCTTCATAAGACAGACAATAATTAATTTGTGTCAGTGATAGCGGGCTTGCCATTCAAAAGAGTCCAACCAAGAGAAAAGGAAAACTCCCACCACCCCTGTAAGGCAAAATTCTGCCTCATCAATTATTGCAGGCATGTGCTGCTGATATCTTAAATCTAGGGGTCTGAAAGCCCAGCCGACTAACCAGCGTAATGACTCATAATGGCTCCCGAATGTAGTAAAAAAATTTGAGTAACTGAGGTTAAGTTAAATCACATTAATGAGCCAAATTACAACTTTGCTTCCTTTGTTACTTACTCTACAGTGAGCAATCACGAAGCAAAACACTGCGACAAAAAACGGACTTCAAGTGCAACTGTATCAGCTTATCTCAGACATAGCCTCTACCCCGTGAATCACCCAAAGCTGCCATCTTAAATCGAAAACTTCTAACAGGATAATTTGAAAGTCAGCTCGGATTGCGGATCATAATGGCTTTTACTGCCTCGTGCATTATAGTTCATTGCCATGCGCAGAACTAAATGTGTCCCTGTTTGCACGTACATTACACATTAAGCTTGAGAGCGCTTAAGCCAAACTGTTTCCTACTCTGTACTTAACGGCCCACTCCATGCCATAGGGATGGCAGAGCTTCTCTAATAGTTAGTGCTTAGTGAAGGTAGGCATCCCTGAAATATGAAAATCAATCATGGATGATGGCTCATTTGGGCTGTCTACCAGGCAACGGCAGAGCTAGGAAATAAAAAGGGCTGAAATTCCAATTACACAGTCGATGCCCATTTGTTCCATGGATATGTGTAACCCTCTGGTTGAAGTTGTTGATGCTTCCATCAAGCTGCACAATGAGCATGCTGTGGGCGTAACATATTAAATGGAATTAAGTAACTAATGAATAAATTGAGAATTGAAAAAGTGGTAAAGGAGATCCAGATGCCTCTACGGGGAAATCATGAAGCTAAGAGATGACATTGTGGTGGTTGAACAAGCGGCTACCTTTAACTGATGAGAGTAACTAAAGATTCGACACATTCAAACAGCCATCTAAAGCAATATACAGTATATAGTTTGTTTTAGAAAACAGTGGCTGAGATAAAAGTTCAACTTTAGACGGCAGCAACAAATCACCAAATGAGATCACCAAGGCCCAGACTGACAGCGGCTTACGTGACCCATTTAACCTTCTTGCAAGCCATGCAAACCCCAACAATCTGTTCACTGGCCTTCCTGTCACCCACGGATGGAGAGGAATAGCGGTCTGCCACGGAGTCAAACTGCTCAAAACTAATATAATTTTGCCTGGGCAATCTAATAAAACACAAGAGCCATTTTCCCTCTTTTTCTGCCCTCCTTCCACATATCCTGGCAGAGTCGCTATGATTCATAAAAGCTGTGGTGGCGGCTCTCAGTATGCGATGAGCGAAAGGCACCTTGGGGAATTTTATGATCCACGACGAAGCGTCCGGGATCATTTTCGATGTATGCATGTGTCACTGCATATTAATAATGGCCTCTGTCTCTGAAAGTGCCAGCACACCTTCAAAGAAGATAATTTAATCTTCCTCCTGCTGAGCATTCTCTCCTCTCCACGCTTGCTAATACTTTCCCTTAGAATCCCAGTCAAAGGAGCCACCGCTTACACTGTGCACCTTGGTTTTTGGATAATAAACAGGAGGAACAGATAGAAACGATAGAGGAGGAATTAAGCCCGTATTCTTAATACCACCAAGGAAGATAAACACAGAGACTTTTTTCTTATCTTTACATATGGAAATTCAGTGGCTGTATAATGTTACCGGGACAACTTGCCAAGGGAATTTTTTACTTGCGCTTATCCATCTACTGCTGAGAATCATGTGTAGCCACTAAAAATCCCCTTATTAAAAAATCCCCACTCTGCTGTCTTTTCATCTGTCCCCATTTGTGTACTATAAGACGGCAAACAAGCAAAAGAACAAAGCGGGGTGCTCTTAAGTGAGCCCCATGTGCCCTTTTACCCCTCAGAAAATGATTTTCTTTAAAGAATCTGCACCCCCGCAGTGAAGCCAACAAATAAGGAGAGCAGTGCTGGATTCAGGGTTTGTTTTTTTGGGATGGCAAGTTCTGTGTGTAGGGCTGTGTGTTCAGAGATTGCAAAGCATACCAATACCAGCCGAATAACCTTAAATGTCCCTATGTTTTATTTTCATGTTGGAGGCTGGCAACCAGTTATTCTCTGTCTAAGAGGAGCTGGCTCCAAAGAAACCCACCATAAAAGATGACCCATTATTAAATAGACTGACAAACATATTGTCAGTCAGTTATTTACGTCACACAGTGGCCACGCAGTAGCATGCCATGACATACTGCTCTTAACAGTACAGTAATGTCAGCTGATGATGTAAGCGCATCAACGTATTACATTAAGACTCAACATAAATCTAAAAAAAGAACCATTAACAGTCCATTTCAGGATGATTCATCCTCAAAAAATTAAAAAAAAAATAAAAAAATGTCAATGTCAAATGAATGCACATCTGGGCTAAATCTATTCAAATGCTGCAAAGAACATTTAGCATATTATCACAGAAGCCTGATCTTTTTGAATTTGATGGGTGTTACTCTGACTTCAATGAGCATCGGGGTGCAACATTTATAACCATGGCTTTTTGTCTAATGAATATCAGCAATTACTGTTTCAAAACGAGAATATGGACCCTATCCTTATTTCCTCTTTATCTTTTTACACCATTTGGAGTTTAGCTATTATCAAGGGTGCCAATATATCTGGGGGGCACTGCATAACTGAGGAGAACAGCAATAGAATAAAAATGCAAGGGACAAAACAGAGAGTATAATAGTATGTTAAAGATTTCTGGCAAAGGCATTGGCTTTGCATTGTGGCAGCCTGGATTACAAGGCCAAAATATATTTGCAAACATTAGATGCAGACGCAACCTTCCACAAAACTGTGCTATTACCATGGACAGAGGCAGTATTGTACATGTATTCAATGAAGCCAGAAAAAGAATATACTGCAGTAAACCTGATTTACTTTACCCCCTTTGAGCGGAAACTGCTTAATGGGGTGTGTGGTGGACTCATCTCAAACACTTCACCAGTCAGAGGTATCACAGCTCAGTAATGGATCAAGCAAAGAAGAAGTTCAGTGATGGGGTAACTGTGTCAGTGGCTGTGAGTCAAGGCCACAATCCTAACTTACACAGGGAACAGGTTTGTTGCAGCCCTCTACAGTAGGAAGATGCACTGATGAACACTGGCTCTGGCTAATATCAGCTTTGTTGACTTGTTGACTTGCCTTGCAGCCTATCAGCACATGACAAGCCAGTCCATTTCATGCAAGTCCAGCACATGCAGAACAGTGCAGGCAAACAATTGTGCACACGCTCACAGCCACGTGCCATAACATGCCGTTAGTGTGAAGCTCCTCACTGTCAGTGAAGACACAAAATTTGCCAAACCATGAGGGAAAGCATTTGTGATAACAGAGCAAATCAGACCATTAAATCAGTTTAATGTTCTACAAAAAAAATAGTATTCTCATTATTTTTTTTATTAAAATGTCAAATTATAATTATCTACTTGCATTCATGAACAGAAAAAATTAGTTTTAATGGTTGAATGTTACGCTTGATTATTTTCAAACTTTCAGTGTGGAGTTTAAAATTGCAGTTTAAAAACAATAATTCAGTTTGCCTAATAAATAACAATATAATTTTTAGTTTCAAACAAGTTTCAAACAAATTTCTAAAATCTTTGTGTTTTCTTGCATTTAAGACGAGTTGTCCACTAAATTTGTTAAGCACTGCATATGCTCTCAGTGATAATCTGCCAAAATCTGTATCAGCACATCACACAAAACTGTAGTCCCTGCGTCTTTAATGAAGGCCTAAATAAAGATGCAGTGTTCCCAAATGAGAGGGTAATTTTTTTTCTCTATACATAATAGCAGCACAATGAAAACCTAATCAAATTAAAGCTGTTACTTTAATCCAGAACTCATAATTGTATTTTATATTAAGTGTGCTAAAGCACAGGACCTCAAGTGAAAGGCGATATGTGTAAAAGTCTAAATAATTAGAGTCTGGACCTTATGAACAGAATGTTCTCTGCGTAGATGGTGAACAGCATGAACACTGTTAAAATACAGCAATGCAATATTACGCAATAACACGATGCATTAATTTGACAGTAACTGACAAGCAACATTAAAAGAATCAAACAGCACCATACACTATAGGGGTATTAAAAGGCACTGCAGTAGGGATGTTATTTTGTCTTCTCTCTGAATGTGTGACTGACAAACGCTGCACTTAGTCTGCAATATGAAAAGACATATATTGGAAATAAAACTGTTATATATAAATATATATATTTTGCATGGCTAGCTCTTATTATTTATGTGTGTTAGACCATTGTAAGCATTTTCTCCAATCGGTGAGGATCATTTTGCTTTACAGCAGTATTGGATTTTTATATAATTTGTTCATCACTTTTGTGACTTTTCAGATATTTACTTCACTAGAATCAACACAAGCAAACTTGCTTTAAGTCTTCCATTAATCACATGTACAC
Organism: Oreochromis niloticus; assembly: GCF_001858045.2. NCBI lineage: Eukaryota > Metazoa > Chordata > Actinopteri > Cichliformes > Cichlidae > Oreochromis > Oreochromis niloticus. The sequence goes on from NC_031980.2 coordinate 5,094,329, forward strand.
AATGATGGAAGTTTTTCTCTATATCGCCCGCTCCTAATTGAATCGGTTCATTTAAAAATCGAACCCTATTTCAGCTTCCTCGAGAAGATCTTTGCAGTACTCACAGCTGCAACTGGACTGTGTGTGACCATGCAATTTTATGCCATAAGTTATTGAGTTTTAGCATATTATGTCATCAGACAAGCAGTGAGCAATTCCCACAGCTGTTCCCCTCTTGGCGTTTTAATGACGTTATCATCGTGGCTTACTCCCACTTCGGCTGCGGCAAATAACCTTGTAACATGTACAACAAGCCACTTAATGGTGAAATAAATGAGTCAGAGGCCTTCTCCCTCTTGTTTTCCCTGAATGAGTGTGCATGTGTCTGTGCGTGTGTGTGTGTGTGTGTGTGTGTGTGTGTGTGTGTGTGTGTGTGTGTGTGTGTGAGAGAGAGAGGGAGCATGGGAGTGAAACATAAAGGAGCAGAAAGCCAACCCGTGCAAGTGTGATTCTTTCCATCTAAGTGTGAGTGAAGCGCACGGTTCAGAGTGCTCTTTTATTCACTAACATCTCCCTTAGTAAACTGTGTTTGGGGCAATGACAAAAATCCCCTGATGTCTTTAAGGTTTCTTTCTGTCGCCACACTCTCACCTCCCCTCAAGAGTATGGAGGAGGTGAGAGAGAAAAAGCCTAAGCTGTCATCACAGTTTAGATCAGTGTCCAGCCTCAAGCCGCCGCTGCCTGCACACCCCTTGCCCTCTGCCCAAACCTCCAGCAGCCTATTACGCAATTTCCAGAACAAGGTCACGGAAATATCCCGAGATGAATCAAAATAGATAAACAGCAGGGGAAGGAAAGAAAAGAAGGATCCTCTCCCTTCTCTCTCTCTTTCTGCCCATTACGGTGTGTGAATCAGCAGGAGGCCCGACCGCTGGAATAGGAGAGCCTGCAGAGGCTAACGCATACAAAAGCCCATGGACGACATTTACACAGGCACACACACTAATGTACATATTCACAGACAAGTGTCTGACACTGCCAGCTAGAGAGATTTTAATGGTTTTAACAGGATGTGCACCATCACGCCATCATGTTTGTGCACGTGTGACCAGTCGAGAACAATACACCCTCTTTAAATTCTTTTAGGTTTTAGGTATCAGGACATAATGTCATCTGGTCATGAGAAAGTTTTAAAATTAATCTAAATATAACCTAAATTTAAATTTAAACAACAACACGTGACATTTAATACAGTGCTGCGATTTATTTAATGAGCACCTTTAGCAGTAACAAGAAGAAATCATTTTCAGTATGACGTTATCAGTCTCTAACATCATTATGGTGTTCTTAAGCTGGAAACCCTTCCAAGCAAACCATACTTGTTCAGTCCTTTCTAATTGTTGTGTCATGAACTTTGGCATTTTACATGCTGTAGCGTCGGAGATGTAGCTCTCAGGGTTTTTTGCCGTTTCTCTGAGCATTACACGGTCTGCCCTTGGGATAAATTTGCCTGGTAAGCTTGGCAACTGTATTGAATATTTTCCATGTCTGCATAATCTTCTTACTGTAGACTTCATGTTAGACTTCATATTGTTTGCAAATAGCATTGCAACAGCTGCTTCTCTAAGATCATTGCTGATGTCTTTCCTCGTTTTCACCGAGTTAAAGCACATCAGACCAGGACAGGGACTCAAACGTAATGACGATCAGTTAATAAAGCACATTTGGTTAGCAGGACCTCACTGATTCTGTATTTTGGTTTAGTTTTTATTAAATAAATAATGACACGCTGTTATATGACACGTGTTGTTGTTCATCTGAGGTAGTATTTACTCAATTTTTTATGCTCTGATTTGTAAAACTGTAGACTTTAAAGAGTTTGTGCTTTCTTTTTACCATGCTCATATGTGTGCTTGATCTAATGAGGAGAATTACTGTAAGGATTAATATTCACCTGCAGTTAAAATCTGATTTCCTAAACAAGGAATCCTCCTGAGTAAGCAACCCTATTATGACCCCCTCTTTGTCATGCATTATTAATCAACCTTCAGGTTAAAAAACTAGCTCTGGTACACTAAAGAAACGTCACACATTGTGTATTACACAGGGGATTAACATTAATAACCACAAAGGGAAAGAAAGCCGTGTAAATTTGAATGTTGAGAAGTCCAGACTACTTTGTAATGAAATCAGTGACAACTGGAGCAGAAGATGAACATCACCTAAATCTCAATTAGTCGAGGAAGTTTATTAAAAACTGTTCTGTAATTAATTCAGGGCTAAGCGGCAAAGTTGTGTAGGCATCAGTAGCGTTTGTCTTTCCTTATTGATCGTTTTTCAGCTTCTTAATCTTTCTGCTTTTGCAAATGCAGTTTATGGCATCCTCTAGAATGCATTCATTCATTCTCAACTATGAATGATATGCTGGATTTAAAAAGAAAAACAAGGCATCTTTGCCATTTTTGGATTCAAACTGAAAAATGAAAAATTTGCACCCCAAAAAGGACTCTTTTAGAGATATGTTACTTGTTGAAGGGTCAAATTACAACTTTTTTACACCAAATTTGGCCTTTTTGTGAATTTCTGAGGTATGACCTCACTTCCTGCTTACATTCTAAACAACCTAAAATTCACTTGATTAATTTTGTGACATTTTTAAAACTCTAAAGTCCTATTTGGCGGTCATGGATGACATCCCCCACAGTATTTTCAGACAGAAGAATCAGTCAGTGCAAAAATATTAACAGCTATCATGCAAAACGCTGTAGTTTTTAATTCCTTTTTGTGCTTGCTCCAAATGAGGCTCCAACTCCGTATACTTTGGCTTTGACAGATCAAAGCGTTGCTAAGATGTGACCTCATTTCCTTTTTGGCAGCTCTGCCACAGAATTCAAGTGGCTGCGACAACAGATGCATTCAAAAATCCATATGACAACTTTTGTGAGGCTTTGCCTGAAGATCATCTTTGCCAGTTTTGATGAAGAAAATGTGGTATCAGGAGAGAAGAAGAGAAAGAAGATAATGAAGGCATGCATAAAGAAGCATTAAGAACACTAATGATGCCTATGCAGTTTCACTTCCTGACCCTGGATGAAAATAACTGTAGCTGCAATCCTTAAATATACCAGCTGTAAGAACTGAACATGCCATGTCTGTGCTGCAAACACAGCAGCTCATCTCCTGTATCCAGTATTACAACACAATACTACAAATAACTTAAATCCTCATTCTGCTGCTTGTTTAGAAGCTATTATTCATGTCCTAATCATTCCTTACATAATCAAAGTTCAAACTACAGCAGCTAAACTGCCTTAATTAAATTCGGATGGTCTTCCATGGCTTAGGTACATCTCCACCCATCAGGGACAGTTTAACTTCCCCTCATACTTTTGAGCTTCTGCCCTAAAGCTGTATCTGCTCCACAAGTGAACAATCATTTCCCCAATCTTCCTAACAGCTGTCACTAAAAAAAAATCAACGGTTATTAATGAGGAAAATTGTGGTGAGCACGGCGTGCATCCTTAGCTCTGTGTTCTTCTACGACTGCCACACATGTGTACGGTCTTGTCATTACATGTTAATGGGCTTTCCCCTAACGCTACAGCAGAGTAGACAGGCAGAGCCTGTGATGGAGAGAACAGGGAACCATTTGATGTTTGCCAGTTGAAAGAATAAGCCTTCCTTTGGGTTGTGCTTTCCACAGAGGCATGCTGGGATTGAAAGAGCGCTTGCCCAGGGCTAAAGGGGATTTTTGGTGGGCGTCACACATCCAATTACCTCGGTAGCATCATAGAAATCCACGGGGAACGCACACAACAACAGACACACACATTCACAAAAGTGCACGCGTGCACCCACGCATACATCAACATGTAAGACACCCACTACAGGAGGCACTCACCACAGAGGGGGGGCAGCCAAATTTCGCTATTCTGCTTCAGCTGGATCACTAGCTACAGAATTCATGAATTTTATCAGCATGTGTTGATATGTGGCTTATGATATAAATATGGATAGCAATATGGAAACACCACCCAGGTCCCACCTCTTTGGAGAGCATTACTAATGCATTCAGAGACTCTATTACCAGATTTGCATGGACTTCTCTGATGAGCCAAGAGGAGCCGCACATCCACTAATATGTTGAGGTTTATTGGCGTATTTATAAGCTGTTTTGAAGTCTTCTGTTCTTGTGGCAGAAGCAGGGATTTCTAGCTGTTTAATATCCACATCAACAAACTTTAATAACTACATGGTCACACATCAGCACACCGAGCACGGAAACCAGCAAAACTCAACTCATTTAAATCACAACATCCTGGAATTAAAGAATTCAGTATATTTTTTATTGCATTTACCTACACCAGTTAATGATTTTAATATTTCCTTTTACTTTAAAACAGGGCCCCGAAGGCCACAGGGAAATCATATTTCACCAGACCATCCAATGAAATCGATTTTGTAGTATATTTTTAATTATACAAGATTCGTCATTTCGTTTAATAACACGATGAAATGGCCTAGAGCACCACTTCTCCTTTAGTGAAGCTGATAAATCTCTGATATCTGTGTAGTGTTAAGTCACCTGTGTCACCACAGGGAAATACACTAGATGCATTTGATTAATACACCTACAACACAACAAGAAGAGGCCCGCATAAATGTTTATTTCAATCCTGCAGGTAATATGGAAATCGAAAGTCTGTGGTCAAAATCAGCTGGGAATCTATGTTTACTATTTTTTAGAATAAATCACTAAAATGTAAAGTAAAAGCAACATATGCACTCAGAGAGCAAATACTGACATTCTTCTTGAAGAACTTGGGACTGACACAGCAGTCCCTAAACAATCAAATCAACTATTGATCTGCAATTTCACACAATCAAGCTAACCCCCAATTGAGCTTGGAGGATAAAATCCATGGTGAGCCTGGCTGTTAGCATCAGAAAGAAAAAAAAAACGCTGTTGAGGGAAGCTTTTCTGCTTAGCGGAGAGACCTTTGATTACAACCAAAAGACAGACAGAAATAAACTCTGCTCCAACATATATTTTAGCAACCATCGCATGGTAATCACATGGGTGAAAGCTCGAACAAGTCAGTTTCTCATTCTTAGGAAGTACGCTGAATAAAAAAGGAGTAATACTATTGTAAACAAGGGAAAAAGCAATGGAGGGAATCTGGGAAAAGCAGAAATGATGAAAATAAGGCCAGGAGGTCAGCTCAAGCTGTGAACATGGCATTTGAGGAGGCTTCCTTTAGGCTTCAGTCAGCTTAAGATTAAACACATCTAACTGACATGAAAGACAAGTAAAAAGGACTACCAACTGTCTCTCTCTATTCAGATGTTTGGGCATGTGAGGTTGGTATTTCTTAAGACTGGGAAAACTCTGTTTGGCTCTGAATTCAACTCATTCTCAACATTTTAAGAGATCAGCTTCATTTTTCATGTACATCAGAGTCTGTTACCCTGTGCCCAGTGTGATCACCTCATCAGAAATATACAGTCATGTCTAAAAAGGTTTCTATGCAGTCCAGAGCGAAATTAAGCAGTCAGGTGTTGTTAAGCAAATGCACTTGATTACCTGATCATCAGTGAGTGTGAAGTCCTCTATAAAAGCTGACGTCTTGGCAGTTTGCTAGTCTGGAGCATTCAGGTATGCGCTAACACAATCCCGCAATCTTCCCAGCAGTGGCAAATATACTGTCACCCCAAGACATAATCTGCAATGCTCCAAAAATTCCAAGAGCTATATCTTAGACTCTACAGGCCTCAGTTAGCATGTTAAATGTTAAAGTTCATGACAGCACAATTAGAAAAAGACTGAACAAGTATGGGTTGTTTGGAAGGGCTGCCAACAGAAAGCCTATTCGCTCTAAAAGAACATGACAGCACGGCTTAGGTTTACAAAGCTGAATCTGAACAAATCACAGGTTTTATGGAACCAAGTCCTTTGGACAAAATGGGCAGCACTATGTTTGGCTAAAACCAAACAGCATATCAGCAAAACTCTTAACATCCACAGTGATGCTGGAGTTGTGATTTGGGCTTGCTTTGCAGCCACAGAACCTGGGCACATTATAGTCACTGAGTTGACCAACAACTCCTCTGTATACCAAAGTATTTTAGAGTGAAATTTTAGGCCATCTGTCCAACAGCTAAAGCATAGCCCAGATTGGGCAATACAACAGGGCACCAAACCCAAGTAGAGCAGCAAAACTCCAACAGAATGCCCGAAAAGAACAGAGTCCTGATCTCACAGCCCATTGTTCCTTCAGTGGGCTGGTTTCAGTCATTATGCAAATGTACTGTTTATAAGGTTTGGGGAAACCTGCAGTCAGCTGAGACTGAAGAAGTCACTTGGATGAGTGATGAAACGTTTCTCCCACAAAACGCTACGTCCAGATGAACAGATTCAACTTTTGGAGAACAGAGTCCTGTGAAAACATTATATATCATGTGACTGTAACTACAGGTTGCTGTAGTGCAGATGACAACTTTGATAATTGGTAGCAATATGCTGTACAGAAATGCAGTAAATGCAAACCTGTGATATTTATTTCTTGAAACAACTTTTGACATCATTCCTCTAAATGTAAGTGCAATAGCCACTAAATCGCATGTGCATCATCTGATGCACTCTTCCTTATTTTTTAAGGCTTTACCAACCTTCATATAGTCACTGTTGGTTCCTCCTATCCCTTTTCTGCAAAGCAATAATTTCATCTAAAGTAAATGCTATTCAACATTTATTTGCCTCAGCTCTAACACAGCCTGTTCAGCTCATTCAGTATTGTTTCAAGTACCCATAAAAGCTGAACATAGTGGCACAGAAGCGCAGACTAATGCTTTGGAGGTCTAGGCTAATTACAGAGAGACGCAGACATGTTGTTCATGTTAGATAAAGTGGAATATACTGCAGTTATTAGTTTACAGTTTTATTTATATAGAAAAGCAACAATTGGGAGCACATTATTTTGATATTTGTTTGAGCGAGATTTACAGCAGGTTTTCTAACAAGTGTAGATATGAACAAATTGGAAGTTAGTTAGTAAAAAAGTTTATTCGTGAACATTTATTGATAATTACACAGAAGAATTCTTAGTAGTAAGTAGGGTTTCTCGGGGTACAGAACAAGACAAATTTTAAATCGGTAGGTTTTGACCTGATGTCAAAAATCTGAACTGCCCAAGGAAACTGCAAGCTCTCCAAAAAGAAGCACATGCGATGCTGAGCAGACACATATAGACTCGTTCAAGAGCTAATTACTGCAGCACAAATCTTGGATTTCTAAGTGGGCGCTGCTGACAGCACAAGTCAACTAGTTTTTCTCAGATTCTGGGCATTTCTTGTTCTGAACAGCTGATGCGTGGCTACTACACTTACATTGAGCAAAGCCTTTGCAGAAGCGTTCAGGATAAACACGAGGGAAGACAGCAGACGTGCAGGACTGGGCAAGAACTCTGCAAGATCTGCATTACACCTTCCTCAGAGCATCCTTTTTCCACTGAACAAAATCTCAATGAAGAAGTGCTTTGCGTACTAGAGATGACTTTGCTTGCTTTGGCATAGGAAGCCATTAACTGACAGTGCACGGCTTGAGGTTATCCCCATGGGTATAACAGCCTCTGGGATATACTGTGTCTGGTGGAGAGATGAAGAGAGCATGGCGCTAAAGAGATTAGTTATTACATTGTGAATTTCTGTTAGAAGAATAAGGTTTTTAGATACTATTGAGGGATACACAGAAAGCTAAATAACAAAAAAGAGCTTAGCACTCAGTTGGATATCCTTTTAAAAGTGGTGGGAGGTGCAGTAAGTATAAAAGCAAGTACAAAAGCATACATAATGACTAAATCACACGTTCACAGGCACTTTGAGGCACGTTCGCCATCCATGATGAGTCCTGCTTCGACAGAATGATGTGTGAACATGGTCATAAATCACACTGCTAAATTAATATCTCAGCAAAGTGTTGCCCTAGATAGAAGAAAAAGCACGCACGCACACATCCTCCCACACTCACACAAACTGCATGGTCATCTGTGTTAAAATTTCACAGTGCCTCGGCAGAGCCACAGTACGACTCCACAGGCTCGGTCTCCTTTTGCCAGTAGGTTACTGCCTACATTTAAGAGAAGAGGGGAAAAATGCATTTGCTCTATTAGGTGGGGAGAAGAGTTGTTAGGAGTTTTATGCAAAGTTGTCTCTATAGGAAGGTCCCCCCTTCTGCGCTGCATGGCATGTTTGGCATTTATTCTGAAGCGAAACTACTGAAGTCATCATTGTCAACAAAGGTACTTTGTTACTGTTCCTTCTTGTCAGAGAAGCTTAAGCAGTGTTTTCTAAAAAGATAACTAAGCTCCATCCTAGAGTTGCCTCAGGAATGAAACAGTGCTGAATTTTGAAGACATTCAGTCTCAACACCCCCACCAACCCAACCTTCTACCACCACCACCCTCGCCACATCATCCCCTCCCAACACCACCGCCACCCCGACTCCCCCGACCCACTCCACACCACACAGCAATTTTATCTGCTCTCGTGTGCAATTGTAAGGATGCTGCGAGAAGCTTGCGCTTCTGCAATCACTTCACATTTGTTTCAGCGATTGATTTGCTGGCATGTGAGGGGAAGGAGAGAATGTGGGTAGGCTGCGAGGGAGGGAGGGAAGGAAGAAGCGAGCGAGGAAGGCAGCGAGGAAGTCAGAGGACGTGCAATGCCAGGCTCACATACTGTCACCATGACAACAGACATCACTTCACAGGAGCAGCACTTAGGAAGGATGCCTGTGTGGGCTGAAGTGACATAGTTGAAGGTTGGCATTAGCCTCTTGTGGGTGCCACAACGTACCAATCCTCTCCTGGCTTTCTTTTTTTTTAAATTTCCTCCACAGTGCTGCTAAAAGGATCTCTGTTGCTCTTGTAAGCCACCTATTGGGATTGCTGAGTGATTTGTACTTCATGTGTGTAAATGTGGGTCCTGCCAGTTTGTCTTAACAAAGACAATTCAATCGAGCAAGATGCATAACGTAAGACAGGAGTCATTCATATTCAATGAGATGCTTTCATCATTCGCGTCACTTTGAAGCTGGCTAACATGTATAATTCTCTGTGATTTGAAGTGATGCCAATCGTGGAAATGATAACTGAAGATATAAAAACACATTCAGAGTGAAAAGAGCTTGAGAGCCAAGTCGCTGTTCATTTAGAAAATTCTGCAACACCTGATAAGGTATATAACGTATATATCTGAATACATCTTAAAAATATACAGTATTTGCAGGCTTAACAAATATAATAGCAGTATAATGTTAGCAGCTGTTATAGCTCATGTGATATTGAAAACCCATGAATTATCGATGTACAAAATGAATTTTGACACAGCCTTTTGCAATAATAGTCGCTTTGTTTCACTCTCTGGAAGCATAAATACATCTGTTTCTTCCAATTATGCACAAATTCTAAACCTGGGTAAAGGGGTATTTTCATCTGTTCTTATCAACATGCACCATATACAGTTACAGCTCCTCACTGTGCATCTGGTCTTGTTTATCTATCCCTATACAGCATACAACACTCATGAGCTGAACAAGCTGTAAAGCATATAACAGAGAAGCTCTGTCATGAGTATATGTTAAAAAAAATGAAATTCAGTGTGGAATGTGATTAACTAAACTCAGCTAATGAGTTGAATTTCAGATGCAACAAAGCAAATACAGTGTGAAATGTTAATGAATGATTCACGTAGCTGTGAGTCATCTTGTGATCCATTTTGCAGAAAACTGAAACAGCAAAATTCTGACTGTGATATTGGTGACGTGGAGTCAATCTATGGGCCGATCCATTCAGTTTAGTTCTGGGATGTTCTGTGTTTACTTCACTATGTCACAGCAGCAGCTAATGGCAGGAGCTAATGTAGCACAGGAAAAGCTAACAGCAAAAGGTCAGTAATTCGGAGGTATTTCATACAAGGCCAACAGCTTTTATTTGTATGTTCGCTAGGGCTGGGTGATATATCCTCAACAATATTTAAATAAAATCTGCCATGATATCTATAACGATATACTGTAGGGAAAAATACTAAACAGCTTTATCAACACTTACAGCTTGAAAAGAGTAGCATTTAAGTAAATGAAGAGCATTTCCCATTCTTTGCTGATATTGTCATTAATGACAGACAGAATTCAAAGTGTGGACCTACTGAAACAAGGTGCTAGCAGCAGCGTTACTGTGATATAGCAGCAACACAGCATTATGTGATGCAACATGAGTCAAATGTAAGAATAAAAGTAGCCTAAGTAGTGTTTTTCTTGGAAATTTTCAGTAAAAGTATTTCATTACTGCTTAAGACTTTAACTTAATGATAACTTAAATATCTTAACCTTGTAAATCGTGAGGAGTTGCACAGTATAGTCACATTATACACCTAAAAAATATTTTTTGCATCTGAGATTTTGTATCTTTTTAACCAGCTATTTAAACTCCCTCATTTCCACCATGCATCACTAATTTCAAATCAAACTAGCGAGTGCTCCAGCAATGCTCAGTTGAGTCATTTGTTTCCTTTTGGGTTGCACACCAAAAGCTGCTAGCATCTCCTCCGCCTGAGTCTTCTTAGCCTGTTTGTACTCAACTATGTGTTTTTGCCTCAAGTGTTGAAACAAATTTGTTTCCACCTTTACGGGGACCACTTGTCTTGCATATTTTGGCTTTATTTATTTATTTATAAATTTACTCTTTGCGTTCATTCTGAGAGAACTTATAAGGACACTAGTTGGAACTAGAGCTGTGCACGAAAAAAGGGAAGTTTTTACATACTTTTATTTCATTCGTGTTAATTTATATTCTATAAATATGTTTAAGTTGAACCATGTGTTACCTAACTCACCAAAGTATGATTCAAACTCTACTTTACAAGTATAGTCATTACGATAACACTGGTATCGGACCAATACTTGGTATCAATAAGCATCCAGAGTTAAGATATTATTCTCATAATAGAAATGGAAACAGCTGGCTGATTTCATCCATAGTAAATTTGTTGTTGTAACCTCTCACATTTCATCAGTGTCAGTGGAAGTGGTAATATTTATTCTGTTGCATGTTTATTCCTTCTTACTGTAAATGTTTGAGTGAAGTGTTGCATTTTTTTACTCCAGTAAAGACCCTCCACTATGAATGCTTACTCTGGAAATGTAATGCTCTATAAACTGACAACCGTGTTCATTCACGCTGTTTTACTAGAATTGTTTTTTTATGGGTGGAGTTCATTGAAGTCCATGAACTAATAATAACAGTAGCAACAAAACAAAATGAATGGGTGATGTAGATGTCAGTCCGACTCAGTTTTTCTATCCTCAGGTAACACATTATGGAACATCGTTTGTGGGTGGACTAAGAGTATGCAGGGGATTTGAGATGATGCAAAACAGCAGCACTCCCTCACCTTCTCTAAAGAAAACTCCTCTTTTTTTATCCAATTCCAGAGTGCGAGCAGAAAATAGGAATCATTTTTCAAAGCAGATTTTCATGAGGCCAGTGTCAGAATACGCTAGCAGTGCATGTAAATCTCCATCTTTTATGCTTATACTGGAGCCATAAATGACATTTACAGATCAGTGTCATTCATATGTAGCAGTTGGCATTGTTTACTTTATAGGTATCGAGTATAGCACAGAAAGGAAATGACACCGTGAAAGATGATGGATCACATGAAGAGTCCTTGTCTGACTGGAACATGGGATGTCACATTGCATTACATGGTCAGCATCCCCTGATACTTAAAATTGTACAGAATAAAATTCTATTACTGTCAGGAAACATATTAGGATACTGTATTATCCACTAGCGTCACTAGATGTGTTTAGAACATAGAAATGTTAAGAACCAAAAGAGTAATAAATATTGCACTTCCTTATCTAACTATAAGGCTTTTTTGCGAAGCAATCACATCAAGGATGGCAGATTACTTTTCTAGGCTCACTACTGCTTTTGGTCAATACTGCAGTAGTTAATAGTATTTAAATATTAATTACCTGCATCTGTCTAAATGACAGTCCCTTCACAGATGTTCCAGTTGTCTCATGTAAACGGCATAAGAGACTGGGGGTAAAAAGAAAAGGGGGCATTCTGCAGTGCCAAAGAGAGTCTTGTTCTGGAATTAACATCTGTCATACGTCATGTTGCAAATGCACCACAGTTATTGACCAGTCTGGCTTCTAAAGCCAAGATATTGTAGGTTTAATTTATCTGAGTTTAACCATGTGCCTGTCGACATGCGGATATTAACACTATTACATGAAATGAAATCACTACAGATAAAAGCTTTGCTATTGAACAAGGTAATATTAGCAGGACCAAAGTTTGACATTTAAGATTTCAATCTTGTTTTTAATGATTCAAGGTGAAAAATGACCGCTTCATGAAAATGTCAGGAGACAAAAGGAAAATATCTGTTTTGGTTCAGCGCGGGGGGGCTTCTCTGCAGATTAGAGGGCATGCAAGACTTCATTAAAAGCACAGAATAACTAAATAAACCACGGCGCAAGGTTGGTCCAGACATGCACCAGAAATTATCTTAATAAATGAATGAGGACAACATCATTAGCAGCAGGTTTCTGTCCTCAGTACTGTGTAGGGGAGGAAAAGTAGCTCAGGGTTTGGGGATGTGGGCTTAACAGTTCAAGCAGCCAGCCAGGTTACAATAAGCTTCTTTTGGTCTGTGGTAGGGATTTGGCCTTGAATGATCCAGAGGTAAATTGTGTTCCTGAACTTATCCAAATCCTCAAAGCAGGAGGAGGAGAGTATTACAGCTGTTCATGATGTGTGCAAAATAGCCAAAGCTACATCATATATTTTTTTTATAGTTTGGATCACAAAACTTGACGAGAAATATTGCACTCCATGAACATCCATACTGAATGCATATTCAACTCCTACTGGCTGTGCACAACTCTATCTTGGCTTTCAACTATGCAGAAGAATTAAATTGCTTATTTCCTGTGCAGAGGACATTGTTGTAGTTGACAATACTGTTAAAATCCCCACTACTGTATAACCCTGAAGCTTACAACTCTGTGTCCCATTCTGCCTTCTGCCAAGCTACGCAAAGTATCTTTCAAAATTTCCAAAAGAGGCACAGAGAGCCCACGCAGACACACATCCCTCAGGATCACAACCACAGGCAACAAATATGACCTCTTGGCTTCACAGCTAAGCACCATGTCACTGAGAAACAATTTAAGGGCCTATCCAGAGATTTACATGAGTGGTATGTCTGCAACAAAAAAACAGTTCAATATAAAAGAATATCTCCTGCAGCCCTGAAGCTTCTGAAAGTCTGAGAAAATTGATCATCACGTTGATGTCATAGAGCTTACTCTAGCTTTGAAATGGAAGCAAAACAAGTCAATGTTAAAGGAAGAAGGAAGTTTGAAGGGCAGGTCACTAGGCAGGAAAGGCTAAATAAATTTGGTTACAGTAAAGTACTCTGCATTAAACTGCTATTATAGTGTACCTATTGTAATCTAAAACACAGTATAGTTTTACAGTGTTAAATAACGGTGTAAAAGAAACCGAACAATTAAGTGTTTCTACACTAACCCCCTATAAAAGCCAATGCCTGAATTTAATTTCTTAGCTTTTATAAACTTAAAGAATATAAGTTTGTCACAATTCCTCTACTCCTTGCATTGCACAGCTACAAGAGTACTAATGCTGTCAGCATTTTAAAACGCCCTGAAGATAAACGCTTGCTGGGACTCATTAATTGCATGAGAAGTCTCAGTCATAATCACATGTTGCTAGCTAAACATTAGAACTGCTCTGAGCCACAAAAAAACAAAAAAACAAAACTTTAATCACATCCACACATAGAACAGGAAGTGGAATGGGTCGATTTTCTGTGTTTTTTCTCCCAGATTTGTGACCTGGGAGGTCAGCCTCCCATATGTTCAATTACAAGCTGGTTGTTTCATGCATACGCGACATGGGCATAGCATCTAACATGTCATTAGAATGGAAGCTCCTCGCTGTAAATAAAGATACAAAGTTCGACAAAGCAAACTGTCGGTGAAAAAAAAAAATGTGACAACACAGCTAATCACTTAAATCACCCGTTACCAGGGAGTACTTAACCATTTTAAATAAGCTAACAAATGCAAAGTGGCTAAAGCTAAAGTTATCCAGAAGCCTCAGAATGAGCAATCAATGGATCAAAGCAGTTTTGAGGAAAATTATGGAGGTGAGTGAAAAAGAGAAAAGAGTATGTTCTATTATCTGGTGAACTTATAAACATGCTGGAAAATGATGGAGTTGCTTCACATTTGTTTTTTGTGTGAATCTGTTGCACCTGCTTTTGTTTGGTAAGGTTAGATTTGTAAGGTAAAGGTGGGTTTGTAGCACTTCACACACCACTTTATTTTAAGCTGTTTAAGTGAAAGATGATCAAGTATCTTAGAGTAGTTTGGGGAAGATTGCAAAGTTTAATAATTTCTTTAGGCAGTGAAGAAAAGTTGATTGTTCTTGCATTTGCTGTCATTTATAGTTCTTAAAAAGAAAATCAAAATTGGCAAAAATCAATATGAGCAGGTCATACTAAGATAAAAAAAAATCAGACATCAGAGGCACCCAAGTAATTGCTTTTTTACGAGTCTTATACTCCTTGCACCACACATCTATAACAGTACTGCTGTTTTCAACATTTTAAAACATCCTCAAGATGAATGCTTGCTGGGACTGATTAATTGCTTTAGGAGTGTCAGTCCTGATGCTCCACTAGCTAAATAACAAAAACTTCAACCAGCAACATCCAGACCAACGAAAGTCTAGAACATGGAAAAACTATTGCGTTACTCCATAAAAATGGACAGTGTGTTGCATTTTTATATTTTTTTCTTCAAAGGCATCAGCATTCAGGTGTATTTACAAAAGGCAGTGCATTGTTACAATGTACGGTTTGGTGATGGACTTTTACCCATACTAAAAATCAGAACTGCTCACCCTCTCTTGCTCCAGTAGGCATACTAATTGATAAAAAGAATACCTGTGAAACAAGGATAGTATTTGATGGAGCACCGCTTTAACTTGAATTTGGAGAGATTATGAAATCTGGTTTCCAAAATTCACCACAATGGAAAACATGTTTCACCTTAATCGCACTGTATTAGGGTATTAAAGTAAAACTGTCAAGGATTATCCAGTGAGAACTGAGTACGGCAGGAGTGCTTCAGACTTCAAGATCAAACATTGTCTCTGCACTGTATATTCAGTGCCAGTCTCAGAGGACTGGGTCCAAAGAGAACTGACATTCGGTTTGATTAAGTTGGTGCTATCTGAAGCCCAACCCAGGGGTACATAGTAATCCCCAATGTGCACAGCAAAGAGTTCCACTGCACCAGATTGCTTGTTCTGGGCTATACTGAGCCGCATATCCTATTTTACCACTGATTGAAGCACATATACTGTAGACGTCCATCCGTACAGTTTCCCTCCAGAGAGTGGGGGGAGAGACAGGAAAGAGATAGACAGGCAAGGAAACAGAGACAGAAAGTGAGAGGGAGGAGAAGTGATAGAGTTATCCGTGGTCTCATTACGGTGGGAAATGTGAGGGTCCCGATCCAAGGGAATGATGAAGGACTCTGTGGAGGAGGCCTCTGAGAACCAACAAAGACGGCTTTAGTTTCACTGGCAGAATGCATTTGCATAGCTTAGAAGCCAAAGCGTCTGAACCGGGGCTCATGAAAAGAAACCCCACCAATTGGTTGGACTTCAATGCAAACGAGAGAGAGGGAGAGCAAGTGAGAAATGGGGAGAGAAAGGCGAAGCGAGCGAGGGAGAAGTGGAATGGGAGGGGAAGCAGCAGGAACTTTTTTCTCTTAAGTAGCAAAACACAAACGAGATCGGGAACATCTGCACATCCCATGGAAGCTGTCGCCGACTGACTTTGATGCAAAAAGAACATACTGAGGAAGAACATCTCCAGAAAAAGTAACATGCATAACAACACTTCCGAGATATCACAGGAGCCATGTTCCCTTGTAGTCTTTTGATATTGTTATTTAGTACAGCTTGGTTGCCATTACACATTAATGTCATTTGAGAATATTTCCAGGTTTGTACGCATTGGGATAGCTCCATTTTGCTATGATGTTGGAGCAGTTATTGGCCTATTGGATCTCTGGAATGCAACAAATATTAGACATGGGCATAATGGAGCAATCTTCTGGAGAAGTGTGAAAAAAAGAGGCAAGAATTAGGGAGGGAGTGGAGTGAGAGAGAGGGGAGCAGATGTTGTACTTTAGCGGTGTCTCCTTTTCCCACTGTGGCCTGAAGTCATGGAGGGATGACTAGCCTTCATCAATCCTCTTTAATGACTCTGGCAGCACCACTTAACACACTAGTATGTGATTTCTTCATTACTACACCATGATTCCACAATTTACTCGGCCGATGATGACGTACAGCGATGCTCAGGGATAAAACTAATCGCTGAACGTCTCATTTTTGCAAATTGTCCCATTCGTAAGCACTTGGGTCAATTTAGAAATCGGGGGAAGAAAAGATAGGAGATGCTTTGAGTGTAACAAAAAGAAGATAATGAAATCTAGTGGGGTGAACATTGAAATGCAGTTCACCATGTGAAACTAAGAATATCTATTGCTAATTTGTTTTTTTTACTCCAATTTCAAAGATGTGACAAATGCAGTACAGTGCAGTGAAGCTTTGCTCTGCCTGAAAGCTTTCGTGAAATCCTGGTAACTGCTACTTTCATGTGTCAACCCTTCTCGCATTATCCAGTCACCCACCCACTGCCTTCCACCTGTGGTGCACAATTCCCACACCCTCCATGCGTCAGACCCTTCAGTGCATACATTGACGGGGACATGCAAATGTTTTGCCACTATCAATAATAAATGTTGACTTTTGAACCTCACCAATAGATTTTTTTTTTTTTACTGACAGCGCTTCCCAAGAGATGCACGCAGCTTGCTTTAAGCATAGTTTAGAGGTCTTTGTCGACACCTCCTCATTATTCAAAAGAATGGAATAACAGTTTGAGATGGAGAACCTATACCTGTCTATCTCTACCTGTGCAGCTCATCTCCCATTACTGTGTTAGTGGGATTAGAAAGCAAGACTTATGCAAATCCTTACTGAGGCACACGGCCTGCAGAAGGGTGTGATTAAATTTTGGAAAGTGGGGGGGCTGACAGAGCTCAGGGGAACATTTTAGCCTGCACAACATACATGCAAACACAGAATGTCCAAACAGTTCCATCTGCTACACCTTCCCCCCACCCACCCGGTCCCTTCTGCTGCTGCTACAAGCCCAACACCTACCACTCTCTCAACATCATATCGAACACTATGGGCTACGACTCCTGCTAATGAGCTTGCACATGCTGCACCATGGACTGTTTGCTCACACCAAGAATCCACAGCTTTGATCAGACATCAGTTTTGATAGTCAGTGTCACGCCTGCCTGACCTGAATATATCTCGGCGAGGCCGCTTTAGTGGTTATTGAATCGAGCAAAAGCAATGATTTCTTTAGGCATCAATGTTTGATGAGAACTTCTGCCCTCGGGCTTAATGCGTAACTTGAGTAATTCGCTAACTCCAAACAACAACACCTAAAGTACAAATCTGAGACTGCTTAATGACTGCCGCTTTGAGGTTTGAAGATGATATAAAATCAATGTGTGTGTGTGTCTGTGTGTGCGCACCCTTCGCATTTTCAGATGTGATTCAATGTGAAATAACGCTCCAACAGGTGTCAGGTGTGGGAGAAATAAGGTAATTGGAATAACTGTACAAGCAAATGAACAGTCATGCCACGGCTGCTCGGGCATATGCTGTGATTTATTATCTCATTCACCTCCTTTCTCCAGAGGAAGAGAACAGATAAAATCCTGGTGCATCATTGGTCAAATGCAGCACCATGACTGTTCCTGTCATGCTCACAGTAACCTTTTCTTGCTACATCATCTCTGCGCTCACACTCCATGGCAACAAAGATCTTTTGAAGCGCTTGGCAACGGCCTCTGAAACGTACAGTCCCACATCTTAACTTGACCTGACAATGTCCACTAACAGCCACTGTTACTACAGAGAGGTCAGGGCTGTCCACCTCAAGTCCATGTCCCATGTTAGGGCACATGAATCACTCAGAGTGCTGTTGCTGCTGCTGCTGCTGCTGCTGCTCTGTGGATGACGATTCACTTGAGATATGATCTGTGCCACTGGTTGCACAACCACATGTGTGCTCCTTGCTAAGCGTGTTTATTGGGAGAGGGAGACAAATTCAGACAGACAGACATACGAAAGAGGTGGGCAGACTGATCCACCACACATGAAAACCATTCATGACTGTGCGTGCCAAGTGTCGCTGCTCAACAGATTATAGCCTTAATGGATGACATTAAAAAAAATGTATCTGGCCTAATGTAAGGTGCTTGCCACGTCCACCATTTGAATTATAACTAACAAATCATCTGCAGTCGAAAGGATTCGAGACAAAATCTAGCATGCTTCATTGTAACAATCCACTGGATGCCCCCCTCCCTCCTAAATTTAGCCTGCTCACCGACCACCGTGAGTGATGGATTGGATGAGAAAAGGGGCTGTGCATGATTGGCTACACACGCGATTTGCTGTATAACCTCGGGGTTGCGAGGAGCATTCGGACCCCCCCTTATTCAAACGTGACATTCAGACCTGCTTTGTCAACCTGGCGTAAGCTGATGTTGCATTTCTTTCATTCATTCGTTTCTCCTTGTGAATTTAAAGAGGATTACAATAGGCGATTTATGAGAAACCACTTTTCCCTTCCATTTTACAAGGTCATTATCGCATTTGGAGTAAATTGCAAAAACTCACCATACACTCCTTGACAACGGATGCCGTCCACGATGAGCGCCAACAGCCCCAAAACACAGATAGTTAGATCCATCCTTTTCACGTTAATCTCTGCATATCCAGCTCTCAAAAGCGAGAAGTCCTTTCCGGGGCGGTGTGGCTGAGGTGCATAGACACGGGCACCGCTCCGATCCACACGTAAGATTGATTTAGACCCCGACTCCCCCACCCCTCCCTCCGCCAACTGTTCGCTGTAAAGGTATGTATGGGCGCAGCAGGAGAACAGAGTCAGGTAACGGTCGTTTTAATGGGAAGTGTCACGCAGTCCCAAAAAATGCGGAGCGCTCGCGGAGACAGCACCACCACGGAGGACGTGGAGAAGCAGGCAGGCGCGGGGAGTGGGGCTGCAGAAAGCCTGGCCTTGGAACAAAAAAAAACCCCCCCAAAAAAAACCTCTCCTCCACTGCAGGTAGGTGAGCTCCACCGATTCCGTAGACTTTAACAAAGACCCGCGGGGACACGCAGGTTCTTTCGACAACAAGCGGATTGGGGCTCGGTACCCATGAACATAGCTCCTTCAATTCCAGCTGTGGTCACGGCTCTCTCCACGGCTGCTGCTGCTGCTTACTGCTGCGGTGACTGCGAGCTGTCAAACGAAAGCACCTCCTCTGCTTAATAATAATAATGATGATAATAGTAATTATAATGATAATAATAATAAAAACACTGACAGATTTGTCACTTTTCACCTTCTGCGCTTTAAAGTAGTCCAGCTGCTGCTGTATACAGTGGAGGCTCTCGCGCTCACATAGTCACATCCCGACTGCACCCCGATGCCGCGCGCTCTACTCATCTCTCCCGGTGGC
This sequence comes from Oreochromis niloticus, assembly GCF_001858045.2. NCBI lineage: Eukaryota > Metazoa > Chordata > Actinopteri > Cichliformes > Cichlidae > Oreochromis > Oreochromis niloticus. The sequence continues at coordinate 5,114,034 of NC_031980.2, forward strand.
AAAAAGGAAAAAAAAAAAAAGATACCAAAAAAAAAAAAAAAAAGAAAGAAAGGCAAGGGGAGGGGAGGGTCCAGACCGGTCAGGAGCAGCCGGATGGTTTATCCACAGCTCCCCGGCGATGTTTTCGGTTGTCTCGGCGTCACCACACCACTTTTTGGCGATTTCAGGCGACGGTGGGAGCCGGATGTGCCCGCCGTGGTGCCAGTTGAGCAGCGGTCACGTTGCGCAATACGTGCTACGGAGACAGAGTGGCACCGCAACCGGTCTGTAGCTACGTCAAGAGGTGCGTGGCTTCCAGGCGCTCATCTGTATGGGAGGCTTCGCTCGGCGTCAGGAAAGGCATGAGAGGCGCAGCTGCTGGATGCTGAGAGAAGGAGAGAGAGGGGGAGAGAGAGGGAGATGGAAGCATTGGAATTCAAGAGATCTAGCTTTGACAGACCTTTGCAATCACCACCCAAACACACAGTCTACACCGGCACACTGCTCATGTTTCACCATGTCTCCTTTATCAGACAGGGTGGATGAGATGCTGTCTGTCATGTCGCATTCATCTGCTACATCAGACTCCTTTTGGCCCGAAATAGCGGGATGTCTGTGTTAGTCTGGTGTATGCAGCTCTTCCTACTGGTGCTGGTGATGCTTCTGCCACAGGCTGACATTTTTTCGGGAACTTTTTTTTTTGGCAACGCATAACTTTTTAAGTTTTAAGGAAGTCGGGCTAAGTGGTTCCCAAATGGGGTCCCGGTATAGGCCCTTCGGGCGTGCTGCAGGCAGTTCCGGGGGGAATTGAGAAAATCTCAATTTGATGATATTCTATTAGAGTGACTACAAGTGTTCTAAAGAGAGAAAGAGAAAAGACATATCATGACCACGTTTACACGTGTTTCACTTTCACCATTGTCACACAGAGGTGGCCATAAAGACTATTTCAAAGTAAGGGAAATATTATACTGTGAATGAGCCCACTTTATTGTTTTGTGTTTTTTTTTTCCTTGTAAGTGTTAGTGGTAATATCAAGAGCATGCAGAGACTAAAAGCTGTTTCCTAGCAACACAATTTCAATTAAATGGTTTTAATTAGTGTAATATTTTCCCCAGTGGAGAAGTAAATGCTATACTTTTCGGATAAATGGTTAAAGACAGAGGCTCAACAGTATGATCCCTGATCAAACAGGCATAGGGATATGAAGCAAAACCCAGTGAGGTGTCTCCGCAATTTATGATAATAATTAATCAAGTTAATTTGGAGGCTTTTTGAAACAAGTTAATGTGTTTTACATAAATATATAAAAGTAAACCTGATTTCTAGGCTGATTGCTTTCAGATATTTTGTGACCCAAGTTAAAATAGTCAGAATCTGGTTTGTTGTGACAAGTGATTCATATGAATAAAAGAGTAAAATCTTTGTTTATAGCTAATTTAAAAAGAAATAATAATATGCTCCACTTGTTGAGACAGAAAAATTCAATTTGAAGCAGCAAGTCTTTCCTCAGCTGGAGCAGCAGCAGTGGGTAGTTTGGCGCCCTCTTCAGGTTTTTAAGACATCTAGACCCAAGCAGTCGTTAAGAGTTATACTCCCTTAATGACTAAGCCCAAATTCTGATGGAGCGTGATCAATGCTTATAATATATCGGGGTCCCCCCCCCCCCGAACTGTCAATATCTTGCTATCAGATAAGGAACTGAAAATAAACAATGTGCTCTTTGGAGCTAATATTGGATACATGCCATTCTGAAATTTTAAATTTTGGAATCTAAGTGATTAATCTCATCTAACTTCATCTATCAATTTTACTCACTAGTGCGATGCCAAAAGTAAGCTTTCAGATCTCATTTTCTTCCAGTGGCTGATTTCGATTTGTTTCATCTTGAGGGAAATTGAGGGATCAGGGGGTTTATTATATCTTCAGGACATCAAACCATCTCTTGATTGATATATTTCCGTCTTTGTAAAATTATGTGCACATCTCATTTTGGAAGGTGTAATAAAAGTTGTCCTTTCATTCTCAGATACTTAAATTAAAATTCAACAAGTCATTTAAAAGTGAGCGTCCAGTTAATTTTTCTATTTCTTAAGCACCTTGAGGCAAGTGGAGTAGTCTGATTTATTTTAGCTGTCACTTTTTGTAAAAGAAAAAAAGAAAAAGAAAAAAAAGGAATTCTGGAAATGATTTGACATTGGATTTACAGTAACTCAAGTAACTGACAGAGCTGTTGAAAATGTTTAAAGAGAAAAAATATCAGTGTTGTCAGGACTGCTCGGAAACAGTTATGCAGTCTGGACTTGGATATGAGTCAGCTGAATGTCCTGACAAATATAAAAAATGAGGTATTTTGTCATATGGTAGTGTGTGTGCTTTGTCGCTTAGCCTCCATCTGCTGGCTGCTAATCATTCTGTTTATTACTGTACCTTTGCATCACCCATCCAATATGGACGAGAGTGGGCAACCACTAGGGAAGCTTAGACTTTAACTCCCCATCTGTCTATTGTGGATAAGTCTGCACTCTATGCCCACCACCACCCCCTTGCTGTCTTCTTCTTCCCTTGTGGAATATAATGCAACCTTTATATTCATGATGTCTTATGCTACTACAGTGCACTGACATGGGAGTGAATGCAATTATGGAGCCCGTTGTGAGCAGAGCGTCTGCATGTGTAGCATCATAGAGGGGCTCATGAATATAACATGCACTCACTACTGTTGTATTTTTGGGTGTATGGCATTTCACTAAATTTAGTCGGTCATTTCAGTGCATGAGGTGTTGGGTATGGTATGAAAGAAGACAATCTGACATTTTGGGAAAGTCTCTCTGGGCTTGGCACTCATTTTCAAACACAGCAAATGTCTAGATGACGTCACAGCAAAACGCATGGCCAGGGTCGGCCAGGGAGAGATGCGTATCTGTGAATCTGTGAGAATAAACGCTAGAGAGGGTTATGGCTTTGGTATTCCAACAATGTTCTGCTCTGGTTGGCATCACACATGAGAAAATCTCAAATGGAACAACATGTATTTTTCCATCTCGCTGCCCCTTAAAAGTCATATCAGCCAGCTACCTGTGGAAACAGTTCCACTAACTACTGTCAGTTCTCACATTTTTTTTTTTCTATCCGGATGCTGTTACTTCATTTAAATTGATACATTACTGCTGGAATTCGCCTTCTGAAGTGAATCATTGTTAGCCCATATCTGGTGGGCAAGAAGGATGGCATTTGACACAAACTGCAGGAAATAAAATAGGCCTGAGCATATAGATTCAAAATAGATTTAATGGCTGAATTAGCTGTAATTACTTTTTCCGTGAACTACCTGAGGAGTCATCCAAGTCACAAGCACCAGGGGAGTATGGGATATACTTTACATTTTTGGCTGGTAGTCAGAAATTACCAATGCCTGACTCACGGCCAAGCCTGCATGCATAGTAACTCACAGGCTCAGGACACAACCGAGCATGCACACTGTGTGCCCGCTGATGAAGTTTTTACTTTGAAAATAGGTCTCCACACAGCTGGCAGAGCAAATTCTTCCTAAGAAATGTAACTGTAATGACTGCAAATCATTTGGCTTTACTGTCATACGTGCACTTACAGTATGGCAGTGCCCTGCATGTGGTTTATCCAAATGCAGCTGGAGGGGAAAAAAATGATAGAAATCATTCAGCATGAACACTACTGACTTCTACACTGCTTTTCTCAACGTATGCAAAAGCCATGTGCAGTTTTCATTAATGAAAAAAAGTCTTTGGTTAGTTGATGTGGAGTTGTGTTGATAAAAAACAGTTCTTGCCAAAGTGGGTGACATGACTCCCTGGGGTTAAGGCAAAGTCCCCTCAGACTGATCATTAATTGTTTAGCTAATGTGCTTTAACCATATTAAAGAAACATATGAAGACAAAAGGGGGGATAAAAACAAATAAAAAATGACCACATTAAAAACACAGTCATGCTGCAGCGAATTAAGTGTCAACTCATGGTTGCCGGTTGTCATAGTAACTCAACAGACTTTCTGGCTTGGAAGTTTTTAAGGAGCTTAGCAGGCGGAAAAATGGTGATGGTCAGAGCAAGTGATGGAAAGATTTAAAACACCACAAAGACAGAGCCAGCCTGTGACTGTGACACAGCCTGAATTAGAGTTTACTAAAAACGGCTGAACAGCACTTGGCTAATAGCTTAATGGACGTATGTTGGCTACTTGTGGAAGAAAGCTATCCACCATCGTCTGTGGCACTGTCCATTCTTAACATATTGGATGAGAGATGAGAGAGCCAAAGTGAGTATTGTGCACATGAAAAGGAAAAATCACAGAGACCACCTGTCACTGAGATGGTGTGTGATAAAAACAACATTCATAATATTTGTGTACGCCTCGTACACCCTAAGTATAACCCACTAGCACTGAAGAAAATAAGATTATTCCAAAATGGTTAAAGTCTTTCAGCACATAATTTTTTATAAGCCATACAGCTGTATTGTAGTTTTGTTGGCTTCCATTGTGTGGGCTCTCTTAAAAATGTTTGGGAACTGCTGCTCTAGAAATGCAGCACAGAAGTTTTGTTACATTGGATCATTGGATACACTGGATGTTACAATGGGATCCATGCCACATCTGTTCTTAGTGCTTTTCTGTTGCAATTAAAGGCGCTGCCCCCATTTATATTCGCTGTTACGAAAACTCCCTTTCTGAGTGCAGTTTTTTAACATGAGCTAGCGTAGGCTCTTGTGCTGAGAGGCAGGCCTTTGCCTGACTGTAAAAATAAAAGGCAGTTCTGACAGGCATAACGCGTGTTTCTATTCTACAAATGTTCCCTCAGACACCCACGTTTTCCCTGGGTAGTGGCACTCGGTATTCACGGCAGCGGGAAGCCTGTCGGTGGTATTTACACACATAACTGGGGTGAAAAGAAATAGATTTCACAATCAGGTGCAGCAGTTCATAGCAGCTAGTATCAAGATGCCATCAGAATCCGGAAACCACAGCCCTTTGTGATGGTCTCTGGTGAGATATCAGGTAGGTCCCAATAGAGGATGAATAATCAGTTAATTCATTGAAGTGGTGCAAAATTACCTGCGTATTTGAAGCCGTATGAAACTTGCCAACACTGCATGAAATGTGTAGCGCTCATAGCTGTAGCCCAAACATGTTTATATGTCACAAATATTTTCAGTTGCTTTTCTTAATAAAAGGGGGGGGGGGTTAATGAGTGCCTTCAATTTTACAATATGACTACAATCTCCACAGATCGATTCATTCATTCATCTGTCTTGTGTTCAAGGAAAGCTTTTATGTCGCCTCTAATTCAGCTATACTGCAGCTATCCATTTTAACACCAGAGAACTTCCTATTGGGCTATTGATCAGCTGCACTCCCAAGGGATTCGTTCCAACTCATCAGATTGATTATGTCATGGCTGTTTTGGTGAGACAGCACAGAGTTAACATGGCGTGCTAATTAAGCTGTATGAACCTACTTTATTACTCGGATGGGCTGATACCTGATATCAGACAAAGACAACTGAGATCTGTTGACTTTAAAAGGTTGTATATGAATATATTCAATAAAAAACGTCAACAATATTGTAAATAAGGTATGAACAATACATAGTCTTCAATGTTTTTATGAATATTTAACAGTAATTAACCCCTCAAACACTGCTGCAGTTAAGCATTTATAAGAAGAGACTATAAATGATGAATAGTTTCTAAAACATTATGATGTTGTTGTACGTCAGCATGATGTATTTCTTAACATTTATAACTCCAAGAAGCCTGTGTAACTGCTGAATAATCAGTCATCCTAACAGAGTTTCAGATGACTAATTTAGTATATGACTTTTACTGTTCATATATACACACCAGCAATATTTTCCATTAAGATAAAATGTGACAATATATCAGGGGTGCACAATTAATTCTCCCAGTCCCAGTTTCTCATGTGGACCCTTGGGAAAAGTTAATTGCCCACTCCTGTTATAGCACATTCTAATGTTACTATTTTGGTGTCGTTTCTACAATGTCATAAATAGTATTGCTCCAGGTATGTCACTGCAACTGACCGATTATGTTGGGGGGGGGGGGGGGGGGGGGGTTGACTCAAAAGAAGTGAATACAAAAAACAAATCAATAAAATATTTGGCATTGTAGAACTGATTTATGCTGAGTGGGAAAGCTGTAACTAAGCAACACTGTGAAAAGGTCAGGTGGAACCATTTTCTTAAACCTAATCATAGTTTTGTTTTGTGTCTGAACATAACTGACCTGTGACTGAAAACATGAAAACATTATTAATAACACTAACAAATAAATCAATAAAAATAGTCAATCACTAAGTAAGGAAGAAATAAATAAACAAGCCACTGACATTTGGTCTCACGTGGGATTTGAACCCTTTTAGGTAAATCTCCTGTGTCTGACCCATTCGTTCAGCGAGGCCACCTCTGTTTGAGGACTGTGTCACAGATTAGACAGATAGGGATGAATGCCATAAGTAATTTGTGAAATAATGGTAGCCAGAGGATGGAGATTTGTTGCTGACAAAAAACATAAAGTAGGCAAAGTTAGAGGCATCCGAATTAAAGATGAAAAGATGAGCAAAATCTGAGAGTAACATTGACATAAAGGATTAAAACTGAGCATGTCAGAGGGATAGCTCACTTTGGAAAGTTCAGGGACAAAGAAAACAAGTCTAAATTAATTATGTGGAAATGGAGGGGTTCGTGGATGTGGTGAGAGAGGACATGCAGGTTATTGGCTGTGACAGAAACACCAACAGGACATCTTAATTGCAATGTTTGTCTGAGAGTAGCATTCATTATGATGTTATAGGAGTAGCACCAACTTCAATATTAGATACACCATCCATTCTGTACTTTACATCAAATCACACACCAATCACTGATAACTAAAGTGCATGATGACAGAATTATTTCTGTGGTTAGGCAAAACAACCATGTTAAAAACAGTCATGAAGCGGTAGGTATGTTGCTGTCAACATGCGGTCCACGATCAAGAGAGGCTTTTGATGAATGGAAATTTAGAGGGTTTTTAAAAAAAGGTGCAAACCACTGGTTGCACTACAGAACAGGATGGCTGGGTTAGACTTAACCAGAAAGGTATCTTTGGACATTTGAAACCAAAATGAACTTGTAAAAGAATGATGGGAAAAGAAAAGCATGGAAAAGGAGAGAAACAGTTTATAGATCTAATGTTGTCTGTCAAATATGCTGGAGGCTGTGTTATGGCAATGGGCATGTCTGGCTGCCAGTAGAACCTGTCAGTAGACTCTACTGATCATGTGACTGCTGATAGAAATACCAGGATGAACTGTGAAGTGAATGCTATACTCTCTGGTCAGATTTGTGCATATAATGCTCCAAAATTGATCAGTCAGAACTTCACAGTGAAAATGGATAACGACCCAAAGCATCCTGCAAAAGCAAAGACAGATATCCCATTTCTCAGGGCAAAGAAATGGGACATTCTTCAATGGCCAAATCAGTCACCCGATTTTAACCTAACAGAGCAAGTGTTTGACTTACTGAAGACAAAATTAATGCAGAGGGACCCACAAACAAGCAGCCACTGATAGTGGCCGCTGTAAAGACAACAGTGCATCTAAGGAAACATAGCATTTGGTGATATGGGTTCTAGACTTCAGGTATTGGAAAAGTAGCTTAAAATTAAAATTATTTGTAAATGATTTAAATAGTTATTGTTACGACTGCTGTTGCAATGTTGCCTCATATGCAAATCCCAGTGTGTGGGTGCCTCTCGGTGATTGGTGGATCTAGAGAACGGACCATACAGATTGGCTAACCAGCTGGAGACGACTCATATGATGACAATGCTATGGACAGCCAGTCATTCATCCTCGGCTTATCTCAACCAGCGGACCTTTTGCAACATGCCCAATGTGGCCGCCTTATACAGGAGTATATAGGGGTGGACTGCCTTTTTGTTTGATTATAGTTTTTTCCTGTTTTTTGTAGTTAAGGAGGCAAGTTGCTGTTATTTGGTTTAACTCTTTTGAGTAGGTAAGTTTGTTAAATCCTCGAGATAGGCTCCTTTTTTGTTGTTTTGGCGTTAGGTCCACCCCGAAGTTATAATCAGCTCCTTGTTTTGTGTCAAATAACCTAATGAATCAACTCCTTGTAAATAAATCATTATCAAACTTTACCAGTTGTGTGATGTGGCTGCTTGGGGTCTGACGTGGATGGATCACCCTCATGTTGTCGTCTGGCCACCCCTAGACGGGCCATAACAGTTACATATTTATAATTTTATTGTTATACACATAAATGGTGATAATCTAAAAAGATTTGCTTATCCACTGCATTTTCTACTAAAAGAGTAGCCTTTATTTTGGAAATCAAAAACAATTCATATATTGGAAATGACGTGCGTTTTTTCAAATATTGTTGAGCCCCCGAAAAGGGGGGCTATGTATAAAAAAGGCTATAATTCCTGAATAGTTAATATCCAGGAGTTTTATAAACTCCTTTGAAATAAAGTTGAAAGCATGAACTTCAATCGTATCTTCATTTTTTGATTTAAAATGTACTGTGTTGGCATACATAATTTTTGGTTACACTACTAAAACTCATGCCTTTGACCAATAATCTATGGACCTAACTGTACACATATTGCATTTACAGAGGCAACACAACCTGGCATGCAGGCCTGTGCCTACACTTTAGGGCATTACAGTAGAGGCCTGTGTGGACAGTCTCATCCTGGAGTACACATTTTGGTCCACAACCTGGTGAATGTTGAAGAATGATATGTATGCTTGTGTTGCTTTTCACCTGACGTGATGCCTCAGGTTAAAATGTAATCAGGTAAGGTTGATTCCCATGAATCTGTCCTAAACGCCTTTTGATCACACATCATTACCAAATATCTTTACTAATAATAACGTACCATATGCATTCGAAATAAGCAGGAGACCTTGACACAGAGAGCAACTTTCACTTTACACTGAGAAACTTTTTTGATGTTCTCATGGCGGTGGTAACCCACTTTCATTTCCAGGGCTCTGCTAATCACAAATACCATGACCTAAGCAAGTACAATCAAGTCACAAATATAAACCACCTCAACTGCATCGCAAATGTGATCCCCAGTTTAGTATGCGGTGCTACTTGTCGCAGTGTCTGAGAATGTAATTATCTCTCTGTAAAGAAGGTAAAGTGAAGCCCATGTTAGCCTGGGTGTCCTTGGCTACACTGAGCCAGAAACATAAATCTTCAGAACAGATCTCATTCTGGGTACATTCATTACACTACACATTGCACTCGACCGACAGTAAATTACATTATTATCTCCACTTAAAATTGCAGGTAGCGACAGAGGGGAAGTACTCATTCAAAAGTAAACTTCTGCATTTGGTTGGAATTTCAGCAGACCTCAGATCAGCACTAAATTGCAAAGCAGTCAAGTCTTACCACTTGAAAAGAGCCTTTGTAATCACTGTTTGTACCTGTGTGAGTGTACAAACAGATACAGATAATTGGGTGTTTCATGAGAAAGACACCATTACATTGTAATTATTTTCTTTATCTACGGCAGATCCTGTGCCTGATTCTGTGTGAGAGAGAGATCCTCATTGTGAATCTGAGCTCTTTCTGAAACCATAGTAGAGCCACGGGCGATAGCAGAAAGCGATGAAATATGGGTAAAGCAGTGTGTGTGAATGAAATACAAATGACACTCCATTCAGCAGTACAGAGTTTGCCATAGATATACACCCAAATGAAAAAGAGCCACAATCACTTTAGGCTGAGTTTTGAGCAAACAAATTAATTATTTATGAACAATGAATATTGCATATTGCTCTCAAAATTGTTGTTGCCTCTCCTTCATAAGGCAGCAGATTTGATTTACACGGCTGGATTTTCACTTCCATGGAAGCTGAATTCTAATTACTTTTCTACGTTGAGACATGGAGCACAAAGCCAACAAGCATGCAGTTGATATTTGTTCACAGCACGATAATAGTGTAAAATTGATTTAAAAAAAACCCCAAAAAACCCAACATATCTATGTAAAATATTTGCAATTCCTTTTCTTGGCCAGTAGCATATTCATGGAGCCTTCGTAGGACACCAAATAACATTTTTTTTTGTTCCTATCATCCGTGGACAATAAACAGCATTTCTCTGGCTGCATCACATCATGTTGTGTCCCTTATTTTCACCCAACATTGCCTTCTGATGTGCCCACTTTAAAAAGTAATCGAGTGGTCAAACAAAGCTTGAAACAGCCGCTGTGTAACCGTTGGCTTTTCTATTTGCAGTATGGTTCACATGTAGGTAATAATGACTATGCCATCTGCTTACTCGGTTGTCCTTTAAAATGTCTTCTTTTGCTATTGGTTTACAATGAAATCATGAACTTTGTTTTAAACCTGGTGTTTCCACCTGCCCTGAATTTGCTCTGACTCCAGTGGTTGTACCTCATAATGTCACATCAAAATATTAGGCACAGAAGCTTTTTTCACAGAATTAGTTAGATGCGTTCAGCATCTGGGTTTTTAAAAATTCAGATTGCAGTATTTTATATAGCATCAAAACTCATATGAATTGCCTTTTTGTCGTTTTATGTAGAAAATTCATCTTCTCTTACTTATTTCTCTTCCTTCTCTCTACTTATTCAGGGTCATGAAGGCAAGCCGTCTACTGTGCATTTATCAAAATGTAGTGTCCACTTTGAGCAGATGATAAAACATATAGGCATTCAGACAACAAATTTACAACAAAAGGCAATTTAGTCTTCACAATTTCACCTAACCTCAGTATTTCTGGACTGTGGGAGGAAAATTGTGAAGAATCAGTCTGCACACACAAATACTTGGAGAATAGGTGTACTCAAACAGTAGGGCTTCATAGCCAAGCAGTTCAATATGATGACTGTATAGTGTAAACATATTTTATGCCAAATAGTCAGTTAAACTGATATGTTCAGATAGATCTAAGCTATAAAGTAAATCAAGCTAAATTTAAGTTACTTAATTTACACTTAGTCAAATCTGCAGTATCCAAACATTTATTAGAACATGCAAGGATACATGGGAGTACAGTATATAACGCAAAAACTGTCACGGTTCTGGGTCTTTGTGACCCAGCATTTTGAGTTCTTGTGTTTTGGTATTATTTTATATTATGGTTTTTGTTCTGGGTTGTGCTCTTTTGATTATTGTGATTTCTAGCTTTTAGGTTTAGTTCTGCCCTTGTGTTTATTCTCTTGTTCCCCAGTCAGTCATGTCTCATGTCACTCTGGTCCCTGTACTCTGTGTTCCCTCCGTTCTCTGTTGGTGTTCTGTCTCTGAGTTCTGTCAGTGTATGTTTCCTGTTTTACTTTGAAGGTCTTATCTCATGTTAGTGTATTCTGTTTTACTTCCTTGTCTTGTCTTGCCTAATAAGTTCCAGCTGTGTGTCCACCTGTTCCTCATTTCCTCATGTTCCTGCAAGTGTATTTTAGTCCCTGTCAGTCTGTACTTGTTGCGTCGTTAACGTCGATTCGTCCCCATCCTGTGTGTTTCCCCGTGAGAGTACAGTTGGCATTTCCCAGTTTAGTTTGTGTTGCTTTGTATCACTTGCCTGCAATAAGCAGTGGATTGAGTTCACATTTTGCCTCTGAGTCCTGTGTTTGGGTCCTCTTCTCCCGCCTGTACACAGCGATCCATGACAGAAACAGAGTTTTTAACTATTATAACAAGCTTGAAATTCAATATTTGGTATGATAACCTTTATTCTTTAAGAGAGTTTTAGTTATTTCTTTAAGTAGTCTTCAGGAAAAGTTCTCCAGGCTTCTTGAAGGACATTCAAAGCTCTTCTCTGGATGTTGGCTGCCTTTTGTTCTGTTCTGATCCTTCACTACTTCAAATATGTTGATGGTGGTGATGGTACTTTTTTGTGTTCATAATTCCATCAATTTTACATTTTTTTTTAACCCCACTGGCTGATATGCAGCACCAAACCATGACAGAGCCCCCACCAAGCTTAAGAGATGTCTGTAGACACTCAGTGTTGTACCTCAGTCCTGATCTCCTCTGTACAAAAATGTCACATCACTCCATAAGACTATTGCCACTGATTTGTAGTCAAGTTCTTGTGTAATTAGGCATACCTTTCTTCCTGTTTATCTTCATAAGAATGGCTTCTTGACAGCCACCCTTCCACTGAGACCATTTCTGATGAGGCTTCAGCAAACAGCAGATGCCTTGACGGAAGGGTGAGATGGATTTCTCCTGTGTCAGGTTTTGCTGGATTTTTCTTACTGATTGTTAAAGAAATGAGTTTCAGATAAGATCAGATCATTTTTAGGCCAACCACCTCTTCTTTTGTCATCCACTTATCCAGTCTTCTCACATCTGTAAAGACACATGCATGATATGCATTATAATGATATGAAACGTTTTTGGCCAATAGCTCGCTTAAGGATCACCTTGTTGGTGCAAAATACTATGTTAGGCCTCTCAATCTGTGTTATCTTTTATCTTAGATTAACAGAGACAAAAGAATGGGAAAATTTTTTATATTTTCACAGCAGTCTGCTAGCAACAAAGTGCCTGAACTTTCATTTAATAGAGTTCTTTGGAAAGTTGTTTGCCTTTTTTATACTTGATTGATTCATAAGTCAGTGTTAAGTGGCTTAACACACACACACACACACACACACACACACACACACACACATTCCTCTGAAATGGTCAGTTACAAGGACTGGACCAAAATGAATGAAAAGCAGCCAATCGCTGAAGAAAAACTCAAGACCTCTTTAGAAATTACAAATACAAAGAAATGAGGGCTGACTTCAGACTATAGCACAGTGCTGGGTATATCACTTTAACCAGAATACAGATCTGCTAATATTCAGTCTTACTTTGTTTCTGCTCCATGTGATCAAGGTCAGCCTTTCTTCTTTTCAGAGGGTGGGGATAGTCCTTAGATTGTTTATAATAATCAGTGTCAAAGAATGACATAACATGATTCATGTACGACAAGTAATACATTCACATTGGTCCTCCAGCCATACACTCGCTTGCATTATGTGTATAGCCAGAGGCATTTTTTTTTTTTTCTGGTAAAAGAGATTGAGAGCAGCCATTGATTTCAGTGTAATTGTGCAACCTTAAATGTTCATTTAGACAGAGGGCACAGACCACTGATGTGTTCAGAAAATAAGACAGAGGGTGAATATTTCCACTTCTTACTTCCATAATTGCACAATTGCAGTAAAGAGCAAGCTTTTCAGCATCCAGCTATGAGTCATCAGCCACTTCCAGTAGTGGACAAATAGATCTGAATCTGAAGAATAAGCTTCTTGGATGCATTTGCATTTATCTTTTTGAAATCAGATAGTTACTCAAGTGAAAATAGATCTTTGGCTTGCATTGTTTGTGTAAATGTGACTCCTTAACTGTTTCTGTTCAGCCCAAACAGCCAGTGTGGAATATGTTAGCTGCAAGCTAGCTAGAAAAGAAGCACCCACCCAAGAGTCATCTCGACTCTCATGTTTATAAAGAAGATTCATTAAAAGAAAAAAAAGGGTAAAAAAAGCCCCAGGATGAACACATCTTTGCTCAAGCAGAAATATTTTTCAAGTTGCACAGAGGCATCTTCACCTCAGTATGCACTGACTTGGGGTGTCTGCATCTAATCATGCCCACTTGTGTTTTTCTGTTGACTTTGATTCAACAGAAAAATACAAATAAAAATTGTATGTTCCACCTTAAAATTAGCTTTGTATTCTTTCCAACACTTTGCAAGCATACATTAATCGATTTTCCCAGCCATGTGGGATCAGTGCCTGAATTGATAGCCAAAACTGTTGAACTGTCACTGTCAGTGATATATGCATCCTGAGAACAGTGTGCTTTCAAATTATATTTCATTTGAAGCTGGTCTTGTGTGAAATGTAAGTCCAATGGACTACACACTATTCTTGAACTTTTACCTGAGACTTCCTTCACTGTTAACATACAATTAATGAGAGCTGCTTCTTTTTCAAAAATTAGTAAGAAAGTGAATGAATATAAAAGCTTCCTTTTTCCACACTTTCATTCTTTTTCCATTCACAACTTGTTCTGGGATCAGCGGGAAGTGCTAGACGCTAACATACTAAGCCTGTCTTCACAGTCAACATTCTAAGAAAAGGTGTAACAGTAGCAGCCAAAATTCATCCAGGAGCACACAGCCTGGGGGAATGATTGGACTTGCTACGGTCATGAAATGTTAGCAGTGTGATAGCACTTCTTTATGATGGGTGAAAGGATATGCATTTGGCCCGGTTCTTTTGTTACACGCGTTGCGGTTTTAACCACTGAACTGCAGTGTCAGTGCTTCGACAATACCTTTGTTCTTTGCACACACTGTCGCATGAATACTGCAACGCTCACGCAGTTCAGCGATGCTCTTAGCCAAATCCTTGGTGCATGAATTTCAATCAGAGAAAGTTACAACACACTGGTAATAAAATTCTGAATGCTAATTATAACTACAAATCCATGTTTTAATAATAAATAACACAGTATAATGTTACTTTCAGCTACTTCTTCTTTTCTTTTCTTTTTTTTAATACGCTATTCTTTTTTTGTCTTTCAGAACTATTCAACCCTACTTCAGCTAAATGTGCTTTTGGGGAAGTGAATGAGCTGACTTCGATGTGCTCTGCCAACATTTCAAATATTCATAATGTGATATGATGTTGTAACTCCTCAGTAACACACTACTGGCTTTCCAAGGTTGTTAAAAACCTCATAACAGAGGATCATCTGTTAGACCTCATCTGGAAATTTAAATCTTCAGCTAAAACATCCTTGGATCCTTGGAGCATAAGTGGATATTAGTAGCTGATGATGAAGGAAGTATATTTAATTAAATGTCAAGCTCTGTCCATTCTACTTGTTTCCCTCCCGAAGTACTATTTAGAGTCGCTGATGTACTATGCATTGCTGTAGCTGAATTTATACTCGCCAGTAGACGTTGTGGGTCCATAACATTGAATCATCACAGGAAACCCATGATGAAATTAGATTAATCTCTCTGAGGTGCTAATGCAATTGTATTTAAGATCAAGCTTGTGTTGCTCTTCACATTGCTTTGCTGAATTAGTCTGGATTTATGCAAATGTACTGCACAACATGGATGCTTTAAGTAGGCTTCATTAACTAAAATTGTAGGTGGAAGGTAGAAGATTCAGTCATCTCTGTCTTTCCTCCGTGAGCATGTACTTATTTCATATCATCCTTTATCACATTTTCCGGCTGTCATTTAATTGCGTGGCAGGCATCCAACACTGTCGACTCACACATTGCTAATAGAGGTAAAATGAGAGCAGGCTCCAGGGGCTGTGAAAAGGGGATATAAATGCAAAAGTTTTTTACAGTGTTAGATTTGGCGGTTTGACAGCCTGCACTATAATCATGAGTAACTTCAAATAGTAATAGCTTTGATTTCTTTTAAAGCAGAATTGCAAACAGGGGAATGTGTGCCTTCACTCCGCTTTAATCAGTATGGAATAGCTGAGCACAAGTCATGAAAATAAATGAATAGCGGCACATGATGGCCTTACAATGCATCCCCCCCATGTAAATTCTGTACATTGTACTGCATGTGCAGATGCTTGTGCAGATGCTTGCTTAGGAGTGTTTTCTCTAGTTCGTCAATGTCAGAGAGGTCGGGAGGCTTGGTGTCTGGGGTATATGCACCAACATGATGGGTATGTCTCCTGAGAGCAGAGCCAAGCAGAACTGTGATATGTGGAGGGGGCCTAATTATTGCGTGATACGGTTCAATGTGCTTCTCTCAGCGCTGCTGACCGAACACTTCTAATGGGACAGCAGGTGTGAAAGAACATGGGGAAAGTCAAGGAGGGCTGGTTAATAAATAGATAATTACATCAGTTCACTCCTCTTCTCTGTCTGATTAAAGCCTACTGAGGCAGGTCTTCGTTAATGAGTAGAAGCAGCTTTGTTCTCGCTGCTGGAAGATGACTGCCTTGACACCTCGATGTGTTTTACTTGTACAAGAATTCGGATTGTTTCGTCGTTATCGAAGTAGTTCTCAAACGGTGTCTTGTTGGAAGTGCTCTGACATGTTAGAGCGACCCCAGATGAGAGAATGGGTAAAGGAAACAGTCTGCAATGAGTTACCCTCACTGTCTGCATACAAATCAGGCAGAGCGACGATGAGGCCGACAACAGATTTAACATCTCAGTGAGCTGTTGAGATGCTGCAAGCTGGCAGCTCCCACCTTCTCTCGCTCCGCTTTTACGTCCTGTATTCACTCAACCAGCCTCCCTGTGATGATGGTAGCTGTGGTTGAGCGGAGGTGGCAGCAGCAGGCCAGCTGGCATCCCGTTGGAAGGCAGGTTGGGAGGGTAGCCAGCACGAATTGTCAGAAGCCTGCCAGGGATGCCAAGGAGCCGGGCTCTTCCTTCTTCTCAGCAAGATGCTGTAACAGGGAACACACATGGATACCCATAGAAAAAAATGTCAGAATGTAAAATTTTTGAGAATTTTTATAGATTAAACTCCATTTCTTATTCTGTAATCTTCTGTTTAAGCATGTATGTAGCATATATGAGGACTCTCAAGCCTAGAAGCATCCATATATTGGGAACAGTAGAGAAATCTGTTTGTTTCAGTAGCATTTCTCTGATCAGTATTATACTTCTGTATGCAAATTTCATTTTCTTCTCAGTGATTTTCACATCTCTAAACTTGACTTAGGGAATGTGAAAGTTTACTGGTGACCCATTACAAATCTGGAGAATAGTGTGGAGTGCAAAACAAAATTATTTTAATTGTGTTGCACAAACTAAACTGATGCAACCTTGATCTGTCAACTAAACAGCAATACTAGTGGAACCGCATAAAAATTAAACAGAAAGTGAACTGGCTCTACAACAAAAACTTTGTTTGTTTCGCTATTTGAGGTTATTTAGTACTCTAAACCTTAATCCAATTTTAAATAGACCCTGTTAGCCTTGTTGCCTCATACAAAGGAGCCTGGTTCAAGTCCAGTCTGGGGCCTTTTTACCTGGAGTTGCATGTGTCCCGTGTCTGTGTGGTTGTCTTTGGCTACTCCAGCTTCCTCCCACAGTCTAAAAATAAGCATGGGTTTAAGCTAATTGGTCATTTCAAATTGGGTGTGTGAACGTCGTCTGTATGTGTTGTCCTGCAACAGGTTGTTGACCTGCCCAGGGTACCCTAACTCTCACCCTATGGACAGCTGGGATAGGCTCCAGTCTC